>NC_134400.1:42295441-42464455 GCF_050003625.1 Haematobia irritans | reverse complement strand
AATTTAATGAGCTTTTGGCTACTGCATGTGTAGCGAAATTTGGCAGGCCATTAGGATTGTTTAATTGGATTTGGGTTTTTAAAAAATTCTTGTTTTGCTAAAGTATGTTTGTTTCTTAAGTCTTTTGTTATTTAGATGGATTAAATGAAATTATAACAATAATATCAGTTCAATTTAATTTAAGACTGTTTAAATTAATGTAAATTTGATTTTATTTTGTAAATTTTAATTTCACTTGTTTTTTTTTTCTTATTATAGTATCTTCTCTCTTTCAAATAAATATTAATCGTTATGTTATGCTTGAGGTCTTAGTTTTTTATTTATTTACTTTTAATTCATCCTTCCTGATATTTCCTATTTCACTGAATTGCTTCTTCATGCGATTTGTAATAAGAATTTTTGTGTATCCATTGTCTTATATATCCAATGTCTCTGAAGAAACAATTCAGTGAAATTGCGAAATATCAGAAATGATGAATTAAAAATAAATAAAAATTAAAAACTAAGATCTTAAGCTTAGGAAAACATTTAATATTTATAATTTAATTGCATTTAGCTTTATTTATTTTTTTTATTAATTTTTTTATCAAATGTATTAACATAATATTTCCTAAATAAATATATATTTATTCTCAATTTGTATTTTTTTTAATTACACTGCCACAGATCACTAAGAATATCCCTATCGCTATAAAATTCACAACAAAATGTTCGTTTTCCTAGTGATGGATATACAGCCGGTAGCCAGTGTTTTATTTTCGTATTCCATGGGGTATTCAATGTGTCACACATACATATTTGTCATATAAGTCATATTTAGTTTTCTTGAAGAAATAGCTAGTTTTGCTTACCTCCAGAAAAAAAATATGTAGCTATATTTTTGTTTACATATCATAGTCGTTGCGGATAATAAATGCTTACTAATATTTTATGAAATTCTAAAAGACAAATGACAAAACAACATTTAACAAAATATGACAGAGAAATAATGACATAAACGTGCCAATGATGACCTTTCATTGAGAATACAAAAAAAACAACACCATAAATTAGGATGAGCAAAAAACTTATAAAATACATAAATAAATGATTAGAAGGTAAACAATTAAGAAAGAGTAAACAAATAACAATTTATTACTAAAGTGAGAAAATTTCTTTTTTATCACAAAAAACATATGATACCACGGACAAAAAAAAACTAACTTAAAAAATTATCATTTAAAACCTATATTGAAGTCATTAAAAAATTTTCCATTCCATTGATTTGTTCTTATTAATGTCAAAAATGTAATTAATTTTGATTTCATAATTTTTCCCCCTTCTCGTGCCATTAGCAACCTTAAATCAAAAAAAAGAAAGATTAATTACCTCACGTATGCCTTATATGCGAAATAAATATTTTTGGATTTTTTATTCAGTTTTTTCTTTTCTCGTGCAAAATACCTGGGCTATTGACGTCAACCTTTAAACCGGCTTATTGTTTTATAGACATTAAGCCATATCATTTTAGCCATATCTACGATAATTTTAAGAATTTTGTGATTATCTAAAGAATACAAAAATTCCTCTGGCATTGTGGTACAATGAACCATAAATAGAGCAAATATATAAGATTAGAAAAAAAAAAAAAAACAAAGTTATAAACATAGATGGTAACAAAAACGTAAATTGAAGACGCCAGATTTTTGGGAAGGTCATTTTGTGCGAGCAAAAATATTTCCTTGTCATAACATGGATATCACGAAGCCAAGAATTCCCCATACAATGCTTTGGAAAAAAGTGTCATATTTTGCACTATATAAATTAATGATAATTAAAATGAATACTAATTAAAGAAATATTACTGTTTGCCATTTTCTCTTTTGTTTGGATATTCACTATATGTCATCATTTAAATATGGACTCTGAGTTTGTCATAAAATTTCATTTTAAAATCATGTTAATGTGTGCGGCATTATTATTTTTATTATTATTGTTATTAGCATGTACACAATGTTTTTGTTTTTATTCGCAAAAATGCTCTATCATATCTTAATTTTGGTCTTAAATATTGTTCACGCAAATTCTTACTCACTCATAAACTAGAACATTTTATTGTAATGACCCTAATAATAATTTTCGTATCTGAAATAAGGTAAAATAAACATTTATTTTAATAGTTCTCCATTAACGATTGTGTCGAAGAAAATTTCCTATGACTTTATTTAAGTTCGTGTTTGTGTATCAACAACCTTGTATCGCAACGTGGGTCATGCACTTGAACTATGAGTTGTTTTTGAATATGTTAATATGTTTTAAAGTTCGTGTCTTTTAATTTATTAAAGTTGGTTTCTTCAAAATGACGTAGAAAATAATTCATAAATCTTAATTTAAACATACGAATATGTAGCCACTTTGAGTATAATAATCTTTTTTTTTAAATCTCAAAAAACAAAAAAAATCTCAAAGGCAAAAATCTGAAAAGGCAATGTTCGTGTCTTAAGTCTTTTGTTTTCTTTAGCGCTTGCTGTTATGGACTTCCTCCTTCAATTACTTCCTTGTTAAACTCAGGATACTACACAGTTTAAGGCATTCACTACTTCCTTAATAAAATTAAAATAGTTATGTATATACTCTAAAGCTTCTCGCATTTTTCTATGCACAGGGTGGGCCAATCATAATGTCCGAACTTAATTATGAACCTATGTCTTGACTTTAAGTTTTCCTCCCCATTTAAAACTTCAAAGTAAGGGCGCTGAACGATGTTTTGGTTAAAAAACTAAGGATATATTAATTGAATTGTGAATTGAATTCTATAGAAATGTTATTTCTATAGAAAATTTTGTCAAAATTTTATTTCTATAGAATATATTGTTAAAATTTTATTTCTATAGAATATATTGTTAAAATTTTATTTTTATAGAAAATTTTCTCAAAATTTTATTTCTATAGAAAATGTTGTCAAAATTTTATTTCCATAGAAAATTTTGTCAAAATTTTATTTCTATAGAGAATTTTGTCAAAATTTTATTTCTATAGAAAATTTAGTCAACATTTTATTCCTATGGAAAATTTCGTCAAAATTTTTTTTCTATATAAAATTTTGTCAAAATTTTATTTCTATAGAAAAGTTTGTCAAAATTTTATTTCTATAGAATATATTGTTAACATTTTATTTTTATAGAAAATTTTCTCAAAATTTTATTTCTATAGAAAATGTTGTCAAAATTTTATTTCCATAGAAAATTTTGTCAACATTTTATTTCTATAGAGAATTTTGTCAAAATTTTATTTCTATAGAAAATTTAGTCAAAATTTTATTCCTATGGAAAATTTCGTCAAAATTTTTTTTCTATATAAAATTTTGTCAAAATTTTAATTTATATAGAAAATTTTGTCAAAATTTTATTTCTATAGAAAATTTTGTCAAAATTTTATTTCTATAGAAAATTTTGCCAAAATTTTATTTCTATAGAAAATTTTGTCAAAATTTTATTTCTATAGAAAAACTTTTTAAAATTTTAATTCTATAGAAAATTTGTGAAGTACCTCTTAGTTGCAGAGGAATAATTTGGGATATTTTATGAAAATTATGTGCCAATCAAATAATTCAAATTTGTTTGATTTCAATAACATGCATTATTGTTTAACCACCATTTATAATCTTAACATTTTATTGAACTCATGTTCACTATGGCATATCGTTTACTACGGGTACTGACTACGGTTTACCTGTATTAGTCATTGGTTTTGTTTTTTCGTTTAATGTTCTCAGGTTGTTCATGCGAATAAAATATGCATAAAACATTACGTGTGCATGGTGCATAAACTTCCTTTATTTGCAATAAATAATTTACGATAAATAACATGACTGTCATTTTACATAGCTTTTTAACTAATTTTCCTTTTTTTATTTATTTTTATTTTTTGCAGCACATCCCGGTAAATGTTTTGATAAATTCACTCATCGTGCCATGCTGCCCAACAAGGAATACAAACCCAAAGGCATTTGTGCTGCTTTAACTTGTGATCTTGAGAGTCAGACAATTAACATTGAGACATGTCCTTACGTTGAAATGCCCGGTTGTGAAGAATTGCCCGCTGATCCCTCATGGACATTTCCCAAGTGTTGTCCACAATTCAAGTGTACGGATTTTAAGACCGGCAAAGAATTTGTTGTCTCACTGTAGTCTGTTTTTAAGCTCTTCAAAAACAAAACAAATATTATATTAATATATGTGTGTAAAGCAATGCATAGCAAAGTGTGATTGTATGTGTAGGCTTATGTATGCGTCATTTCATTCTCATTTTATTTATTTATATTGTTTCTTGTATCATTTTTTTTTCTCTCATATCAAAAGATCATTTTCTTTTTTTAGTTTTGTAAATATTTTGTAATTTCTTCTTATTTTCATCTCTCTGTTCTCATTTGTATGTATGATATATTGTGTGATTGTTGTTATTATTTTAAGTTGTAATAATTATTATAACAAAATGTATTAATTATTTAGTTATCTATGGAAACCTGAATTGATGATCTATGTGTGCGTTTTTTTGCATACTTTTTATTACTAATTGTTAAAAACATTAATTTTATATTTTTTTATAAGCTAAGCGTTTAAGAAAACATTTTAAAAATAAAAAAAAAATATGTAATAGAAAATTAATAGTTTAATTTATTGGGCAAAAGGAATTTGAACAAATTGAAATCTTTACACATAACAAGAAGTGAAACAGGCGAAGTAAGAAATGGCTGGGAAATTGTTCAATGATAGACATGGATACACAGAAAAAAATTTCACGAAAAATTTTCCAATTAAAATTTTAATTGAGTTTTAAAAAATATTCAATTAAAAATTTAATTGATTCAACAAATTTTTTAATTGAAACAAAAATCAATCACAAAAATTAATAGTATCAATTAATTTTTTGATTGGATCAATTAATATTTTAATTGGCCTTCAATTAATTTTTTAATTGATACTATCATTTCTGTGATTGAAGACATTTCAATTAAAAAATTAATTGGATCAATTAATTTCGTGATTGAACCAGAAAAAAAATTTTTGTGTGTATAAAATATTCTCAGGTATACAAAAGAAATACAGTTTACACAAACTTTTCAATAGAAATAAAATTTTGACAACATTTTCTATATAAATATAACTTTGACAACATTTTATATAGAAATAAAATTTTGACAAAATTTTCTATAGAAATAAAATTTTTACAAAATTTTCTATAGAAATAAAATGTTGACAAAATTTTGTATAAAAATAAAATTTTGACAAAATTTTCTATAGAAATAAAATGTTGACAAAATTTTCTATAGAAACCAAATTTTGACAAAATTTTCTATAGAAATAAAATTTTGACAAAATTTTCTATATAAATAAAATTTTGTCAAAATTTTCTGTAGAAATAAAATTTTGTCAAAATTTCCTATAGAAATAAAATTCTGAAAAAAATTGTCTAAAGAAATAAAATAAAATTTTGACAAAATTTTCTATAGAAATAAATTTTTATTGTTGTTTTTGATCTCAGCTTAAAACCACGCATTGACTAAACTACAAGTGTAGCTTAACCAACAGAGAAAAAGTATGCTTGCCAAATTTATTTGGGCAAAGCCCTATAGACTGCAAGATGATTGGATGTACAGTTGTTTCGGAATTACCACAACTTGCAGCAAAACTATCAACCAATTATCAGAATAAATATGCTTGCAAATTTGTTTAGGCAGTAGCCGACTATCAAACCTTTTTTCGGATGGTTCAAGTGTAGTTCACTTTGGGTTGAGCGAATTACCCGAATTTATTCTGATAATTGGTTGATAGTTTTGCTGCAAGTAGAGGATGCTGATGAGGAATGTGGTAATTCCGAAACAGCTTTACATCCAACCATCGTGCAGTCTATAGAGCTCTGCCCAAATAAATTTGACAAGCATACTTTTCCTCTGTTGGATAAGCTACACTTGTAGTTTAGCCAATGCATGGTTTTAACCCTTTCGACCCCGAATTTTTATAGATATCGCTAAAATTTTTTTTTACTTTTAATCATGTTGAAGTCATTTAAGAAGCGTCTAGCCAAAATTTCGAGTCGCCACGCCCATTCGTTTAGGCGGTAGAGAATGTTGCCTGTGGGCAACTTTGGGCAATTGTGACTACAAAATAGTTTGTTTTGTAATGATAGACGTATTACGTTTTATTGAATTTTTGTTAGTTTACAGTAAATATATACTTAGATGCGCGCGTAAGTGGAATTTCAATCACGCTCAAACACATTCACGAAGAAATATTTGTACTCACGCACGCCATGTGGGTACGAATTCACGGTCACGAAATGAATTCACGAAATGAAAAGTCATACTCGCGCACGATCACACATGAACAACGTTTATGTCTCACGCTTTCGCACGATTCACCACAATTTTCGTAATTCACGACAAATCTCGTGAGTCACGAATATTTTCGGAACACGACAATTTTCGTGGCTCAATAAAATTCTGGTAATTAACGAAATTTCTCGTGACTCACGCTATTGAAATCTTAAGCGTGATTAAATAAGTAAGGGAGATTCAAATCGGTGAGCTTGAATTTAATCGTGAACGTTAATTTGTTCATGATTGTGACTTTTTGTGTCTGTTTTACCGTGAGTGTGAATTTTATCGTGAACATGAATTTTATCGTTAACGTGAATTTTATCTTGAGCGTGAGTTGGATCGTGAGGGTGGGTGGGATCGTGAAAGTAAATTTTTATCGGGAGCGTGATTTCGGAGAAAGTTTACTCACTCACAATCACGAACACAATTTGATTTTTACTCACGCTCACGCGCCACACATTTTTCTTTATCCCGTTCACGCATATTCACGAGATTTCGTTTAAATTTCATTCACGGCTTCGCGTGAATCACGCGTGACTCACGTAAATGTTTTGTTTTTTTTTTTTGTTTTTAACCCATGTCAATTTAACTGGCGGTGTAAAAAACCAAAGTATTATAAAGCGTCAATATTCGTGCTAATCCACTAGTATGTTGCCAAGAAGTGGCTTCCTCCCTTTTTACGATTCCTTCCAAATTCCCCACTGCACTGCAGATATGTTTTCCACATCATCGCCGCATTTCTCGTCACTGGGACATCCCAATTGAAGTTGAAAATTTTTTCAAAATCATTGTTTTTCAAACCTTTTTTCTCCAGGCCTTATGTTCAAAAATATGTAACTTTACTACCACAATTGCCCAAAGGTGCCCACAGGCAACTTTTCAATTTTAAAAATTTCTCATCTGTTGTTTTTTTGCAATTCTAAGATTTGACTTCCAGAAATATTTTATTTGACATGTACTACAATAGATTTAATAAAAACTTTTAACATTTTAGTTGTAATTTTTGAAAAAAGTCACATGTATAAAAACCTCTTTTTAAATTCGCAAATAATTTTTTCTTGAGGTACGTGCGTATTAATGCAAATTTTTTTGCTAATTGACAACCAAATTAGCTGATTTTTCATTAAACTTGAAGAAAACACTTGTAGCTTTCGATACCGTTACAGTTTTATGAACAAAAACAACGCTGACAGTGAGTCTCAAAACACAAAAAGTTGCCCACAGGCAACTTTAGGGTCGAAAGGGTTAAGCTGAGATCAAAAACAACAATAATGATTGAAGAGAAACCAACAATAACAAACAAAACGAATGGAAATAAAATTTTCGCAAAATATTCTATAGAAATAAAATTTTGAAATATAAGATTTTCTTGTTTGGTAGTTTTGTGGTAAAATTTTCTCCGAATTTTGGTAAATTTTTTTGGCTCGAGTGGCAACCGTACTTTCAAATCCAAAATTTATAAGAACAAAAAGGAAATAAAACTTCACCAAACCAAAATTCCTAATTCTTGTTTGTGGGAAGTAAATCGAGCAATGAAATCAACGAACTTTTGAATGGCTTGTACATGCCAAAATCTTTGAATACAAGCAAAATTTTGAGTATGGATGATATAGCGGGGACATTCAGCATTTTAAAAGATCGACATTTTGAGCATGAGTTGCGTTCCGGGGGTAAAAATTACATTTTGACAACATTTTCTATAGAAATAAAATTGTGACAAAATTTTCTATAGAAACAAAATTTTGACAAAACTTTCTATAGAAATAAAGTTTTGACAAAATTTTTTATAGAAACAAAATTTTGACAAAATATTCTATAGAAATAAAGTTTTGACAAAATTTTCTGTAGAAAAAAATTTTGACTAATTTTCTACAGAAATAAAATGTTCGCAAAATATTCTATAGAAATAAAATTTTGCAAAATAAGATTTTTTTGTTTGGTAGTTTTGTGGTAAAATTTTCTCCGAATTTTGGTAGATTTTTTTTTTGGCTCGAGTGGCAACCGTACTTTCAAATCCAAAATTTATAAGAATAAAAAGGAAATAAAACTTCACCAAACCAAAATTCCTAATTCTTGTTTGTGGGAAGTAAATCGAGCAATGAAATCAACGAACTTTTGAATGCCTTGTACATGCCAAAATCTTTGGATCCAAGTAAAATTGGGTATGGGTAACAAAGCGGGGACATTCAGGATTTTAAAACATCGACATTTGGAGCATTAGTTCCGTGATGTAACGGGGACAACATTTTAAAAGATCGACATTTGGAGCATGAGTTTCGTTCCGGCGGGTAAGCATTTTTCTTTGGGTGTACGCCAAAATATATGAGGTGTGTTTTAATTGTTGGTGAGGATTTTTGTTTTGTAGCGGCAAATAATACTTTACCTTAAACCACTATTCACGCCATGTTAAAGATCAAGAACGTTTGTCTTCCCACGATAATAGGAATTTACATATACGTACAATAATTAATCAAAATCAATAGAAAAATGTTTGAACCCTTAGCCTTATTACCAACGCCAACAAGCGGTTAAATAATCATTAACTTTGCAATTGAAAACACTTGAAATTGTTTAAATAACAAAGTATCGTCCAACAGTATCTTGATTGGATGATGAAGCTGACAATTGAAAAATTACCAATTATGTGCAAAAACTGTTGAATAATTAAATAAAACCATAGCTATTGTTCAGAGCAACAAAACTATTGTGGGAGCACCCCGATCAAGTATTTTATAAAATGATAAACGTTAACCGCATTACTCTAAAAATCGAAGAAATTTTGTTTTTTTTAACCTTATTCATAATAAAAATTTTTCAATGTTTATTGTTTAATGTCAGATAAGGAGGACATCAGCGTTTAAAGTAAACACTGGAACTTAAAATAACTGAATATTGTGAAATGCGAGAAGAAAAATTCTATTCTTCAGACTTTGTGAATTTTCAATGCTTCAAACAGAATGATGACATTTGTCATACAGGAAATACCATATAGAGCTTTAAATGACAGAAATTCTATGCTCATGCCTTCCATGACGCGACATATGTGAGCCATTCACATTGAGGTACGTGTCTTAAGTCTTTTGTTATTTTTTACTTACACCAATACAATTTGAAAACATACAAACAACGTTAGTAGTATGCTAAAAGCATATTTTGTGGTACAACATTTACCATTTCTATTGCAATTTTATATATAATTTTTTGTTTGTTTCTACTTCAGTGTTGAAGTAATATGTATGCGAGCATCATTTTGTGACAAAACATGGTTTGGTCGAATTGATTCCCACATCTATTAGTCATAGTACTTTTACTCCAAATCACATATTAAAATTCCCCCAAAACACTTCACATTTCAATTAAAATAGATAACAAAGCAAACACATACGTAAATATATGATGTGTGCTGTTTGATTTGATATGTTTCACTTGATTTAACATATTTTATTATATTTGGATGATTTGACAAAAATAAAAAATTTTGTTTATAATTGAAGTGGCATATGCGTCATTCGCGAAACATTTAATTATCTAAAAAAAGATAAATTATTTGAACTTCTATAGAACATTTTGTCTAAATTTTATTTCTATGAAAAATTTGTCAAAATTTTTACTTCTATAGAAAATTTTGTCTAAATTTTATTTCTATAGAAAATTTTGTCAAAAGTTTTTATTCTATAGAAAAATTTGTCAAAATTTTTCTTCTATAGAAAATTTTGTCAAAATTGTTACTTCTACGATAGAAAAAACTTTGTCAAAATTTTTACTTCTATAGAAAATTGTACTTCTGTAGAAAACTTTGTCAAAATTTGTATTTCTATAGAAAATTATGTCAACATGTTTCAAAATTTTTACTTCTATAGAAATTTTTGTCAAAATGTTTACTTCCATAGAAAATTTTATCAACATTTTTCTTCTATAGAAAATTTTATTTCTATAGAAAATTTGATCGAAATTTAACTTCTATAGAAAATTATGTCAACATTTGTCTGCTATATAGCATTTTGCCAAATTTCTACTTCTATAAAATATTTTGTCCAAATTTTACTCCTGTGGAAAATTTTCTCAAAATTTTATTTCTGTAGAAAATTTTTTCAAAATTTAATTTCTATAGAAAATTTTCTCAAAATTTTATCTCCATTGAAAATTTTTACAAAATTTTATATCTATAGAAAATTTTTATTTCTATAGAAAATTGAAGAAAATGAAATACCTCTTAGTAGGATTTTGCAAAATCGACCAAATCTTCAAGAATTCTACCAATCTAGCATTTGGATGTTGCCGACCATCTAAAAAAAGGCACCATAACTCTTTGTAGATGGTCGTCAACCGCTCATGAAAATTGGTTTGTGTTTTAACGTGCTCACGTTTTGTTTTTTTATGAGTCACCTCCAGGTGTCCAGAAAACGGCTACCATAAAATGTCAAAACATTCTCGATCCCGTATTATCAGATACATATCACAAGATTGTATCTGGTCATAACTTACAAAAAAAAAAATTGGGCAAGTTATGGAAGCTCACAACTTTCGTTATGGCCGCTGCGTTTGACCGCTTCAGAGCAACGTCTGGAGTGTTTTAAGGGAGTTTTTGCTTCGCATATCTGTCGGTTGCCACAGTTGGTAGAATTCTACCAAAAATAGTAGATTTTTCACTGTTTGCTAGATTGATAGATTTCTTAATGGTTAAAACATAAATAAAAGAAGTACTTCAGAAAATTTTAATAGAAATAAAATTTTCTATAAAACTAGAAATTTTTCTATAGAAATAAAATTTTGACAAAATTTTCTATAGAAATAAAATTTTTATAAAATTTTCTACAGAAATAAAATTTTTACAAAATATTTTACAGAAATAAAATTTTTACAAAATTTCATAGACATAAAATTTTGACAAAAATTTCCATCGAAATAAAATTTTGAAGTAAATAAAATTTTGACATAATTTTCTATAGAAATAAAATTTTGACAAAATTTTCTGTAGAAATAAAATTTTGACTAAATTCTCCATAGAAATAAAATTTTCACAAAATTTTCTACTGAAATAAAATGTTTACAAAATTTTTTACAGAAATAAAATTTTTATAAAATTTTATAGAAATAAAATTTTGACAAAAATGTCCATAGAAATAAAATTGTGAAAAAATGTTCAATAGACATAAAATTTTCTATAGAAATATTTTTTTGATAAGATTTTTTTTGTTTGGTATGTTTTTAGTAAAATTTTCTCCAAATTTTGGAAGATTATTTTTGGTTCGAGTGACCGTAACCGTCGTAGAAATAAAATTTTGAGAAAACTTTCCATAGAAATAAAATTTTGAGAAAATTCTCCATAGGAATAAAATTTTGACAAAAATTCCCATAGAAATCAAATTTTGACAACATTTTCTAAAGAAATAAAATTTTCTCAAAATTTTCTACAGAACTAAAATTTTGACAAAATTTACTATATACTTTATTTAGAAATAAAATTTGGACAAAAGTTTCTATAGTATTTGATGAATCTCACAATTATAGTATTAATTGTTAATTAGAATTAAAATTTTGACAAAATTTCCAATAGACATAAAATTATCTATGGAAATAAAATATTGACAAAATTTTCTATACACCCAGAAAAAAGGGGCTCTAATGCCAACTGAACTTTATTTTAGTTCATGAAGTTTAGTTGATTTTAGTTAAACTTTGCACAATATGAGTAAATGTTCCTTATTTGAATAATTTTTTGCTAACTTTAATGACGTGAACTAAAAATAAGAAAAAAAGTTTTACACAAATATAGTGCACAATTTTACTAAAAAATAAAATAGTTCATATTTTCCTAAAATGACAGAAGTTTGCTTAAATTGAGTTCATAAGTCTCTCAAATGAGTAAATTTTACTAAAATTGTACCTGTCATGAACTTCGTATAGCGCTAAAGACATTTTAACAAGTTTTAAATCCAATTTTTTCTTTCAACATATGAAATTTTCTTAAACAAGAGAAAAAAATTAATTATTTTTAATAAATTTTCTTCAATTTGACAAAAAGTATTAACTTCTTTGTAACATGTTGCAATTAGAAAACTATTTTAGTTAAAATTTTCTAAAATAAACCTACATTTTCTTCAATATTTTTTTTAATAAGATTTTTTTGTTTGGTAGTATTTTGGTAATTTATTCTCCAAATTTTGGTGGATTATTTTTGGCTTGAATGACAACCACATCCAGAGAAGGAATATGATCACCTCAACCATGTTTCGAGAGCAAAATGTTGTTTTTGGACGGAGAACATGTAATATATTTGCGGCAACTATGTTATTTTCTCAAAATGCATATGTCGGATTTCGGTAACCATGTATATGTTTGCCGACAAAACAACATTTTTGTGACAAAAATGTTCCATGGTCACCGTCCAAAAATAACATTTTGCTCTTTAAACATGTTTGGGGTGATCATATTCCATCTCTGGGTGCATGGTCGATACAAAAACTATCCCACACTTAGTTAGGAAAATGAGTTCTTCACCACGATAAGGAAATGCTGCTCCATCCAACGTATTCTCTTGATTTGGTTCCGTGAAAATTATTTCGGTTACTGACTTTAAAAAGACACTTCTCATATGCGTGAAGAAGTTTACGCGTTACTGAGCTAAGTGTATAGAGTTAGAAAGAGATAAAGGGACAAAAAAAGGCCATATACAATATACAAATATACAGATAGATCCTATGACTTTAAAAATAATTCTCAAACACACACACATATATAAACATAAAGATTTATGTTAAAACAAAATATTCATTCTCATGCATACATTTTGCTTTTCTATTATAAAACAAAAAAAATTATAAAATTATTTCGGAGAAATGATTATGTCAACGGCAAAAAATTTCAAAAATTTTAATGAATTCGTTTAAAAAAAATATGTAAATATTCATGTTCTAATGCATTAGTTTTTATTTTTTTCAAAAACGTTATTGACGCTTTATCTTAAAATGTTTACTATTATTTGTTTTTGTTTGCATAGAAAACAAGTTTAATGTTTCATAAAAAATCTATGCGGCTTATTTAACTGTGTTTATTTGCTTATATTTTTTAAATGTTTGTGTCCTAAGTCTTTTGTTTTGTTGACACAGATACGCCCCACATAAACATTAGGACTTTAAATACCGGTTCATACTAGCACAACCTCTGCGCATATGAACTCTCTATGATCTTTTTTAGATTCTAGAATTTCCAAGCATTTGGAATTTCCAAATATTTATAGTTAGAGTTTTAGGGCTGATTTTATTCGTATGTGTTGTTTTAAATCTCATATAGAAATGCTAATTTGATATTGAACCTATAAATTATATTCGCAACAATAGAAATACCAAAGTGATATTAAAAAGACATTTAAAATTAAACAAATATAAAAACACACACATTCAACAACAAAAAAACAAGAAAAAAACCCACTGAAATGTCTAGTCTTATAAATGTCTATTTTGGATGATTTTGGCTGCTGATTGGCACGCTTGCAATCAACGGGAATTTCCCATAGTGCTGGGGGCCTACTACTACTATGTGGGCTAAAGTCGTTGAGTAAGGTAATATGAAACAAAATAAATGCAAAATCATCTTATTTCTTTAGCTGTGGCATGTGTGTTTCCAATCTCTTGTTTCTGCGCATTTCTAAGATGTGGTCGTATCAAATTTACGTCATTTATTATGGCAGAGAATTTTTATGGCCATATATTTTTTGCTTTTGTTTTTGAGTTTGTATGCTATTGTTATTTTCCCAAATCCAGTTCGAGAAAGTAGCAGTGGGTTTTTGGCATAAACTGGCGTCTAGGTGACGCCAAATGATTTTGTATGACCAATAAAGGTGTCGTGTCGTCTATTGAAATGCATAATTTTTATGGAATATTCAACTGGTTAGAAGATGATGGGTTTTTTTCATTTTGGGTTGGATAAACTTAAAAAATCTTAAGCAGATATCAACATGAATAAAATCTATAGCCAAAATCTGAAGATACGAAATCAGGGTGCTTTATAATATTATAGAAACTTTGTCGTTTGTACTTTGCGAATCATTAAGCAATTTTGAACTGCTCGCCTTTGAAATTTGCGTTCTTTTATTAAAGTAAAGAGAGAAATGAGAAAATTTAATCTCTAATTCAATTGAGATTTTGAATCTTTGGAAATCACAGGATTTATTTTAAAGTTTTTTTTTTATTAAATAAATGTTTGAATTGGAATTGTGTCAAAATTTTAATTTCTATAAAAAATTTTGTCAAAATTTTATTTCATTTTATTTTGTTATTGTTGTAGCTTAACCAACAGAGGAAAGTGTAGCTTAACCAACAGAGGAAAATAATATTTGTCAAATTTATTTGGGCAAAGCCCTATAGACTGCAAGATGGTTTGATGGACGCACGCTTCGGAATTACCACATTCCTCATCAGCATCCTCTACACAGAAAAAAGTGAATACTTGAATCAAATACAAAAATTGTGATTTCAATTATTTTTGTATTTGATTTTCAGCTTATAACGAAAATCATAAACCCAATTACCCAAATTGTAAGGTTGTCATAAAATTATTTTCAAATGAAGGAATATTTGTGTTGAGTATAAAGGTAATTGGAATTTGTCATAATATCCAAATGACATAGTACTCAATCCAAATACATTAGTATTTGAAATACATAAGCTTTTCCAATTACAGCCATAATTGAACTGAGTACAATATTTATAGAATTTTACAACCTGTACAATTACTACCGTAATTGTGTTTATTATGATGGTAATCAATATAATCTTTGTACTATATAATCATTATTGGTTTAAGAAAAGTATACAAATACACTCTGAAAAACGGATTTATGCGTTTATTATAAAAAAAAAAATTGAAAATATATATAATTGTAAATACAGCGAAGTACATGTTTGGAAAAAAATACAGAATATTCGTTATAAACGACATATTTAACAGGCTCACTCAAAAAGAAAAAGCTGTTTTTAAGTTATATGTACCACCTGCTGGAATTTCTTTCCAAATCTTCCTCATTTCTATGCGGTTTGTTTCGGAATCTTAGGTTAGGTTAGGTTATGTGGCAGCCCGATGTATCAGGCTCACTTAGACTATTCAGTCCATTGTGATACCACAGTGGTGAACTTCTCTCTTATCACTGAGTGCTGCCCGATTCCATGTTAAGCTCAATGACAAGGGACCTCCTTTTTATAGCCGAGTCCGAACGGCGTTCCACATTCCAGTGAAACCACTTAGAGAAGCTTTGAAACCCTCAGAAATGTCACCAGCATTACTGAGGTGGGATAATCCACCGCTGAAAAACTTTTTGGTGTTCGGTCGTAGCAGGAATCGAACCCACGACCTTGTGTATGCAAGGCGGGCATGCTAACCATTGCACCACGGTGGCTCCCAATGTATCAGGCTCACTTAGATGTATCAGGCTCACTTAGACTATTCAGTCCATTGTGATACATTGTGAACTTCTTCTCTCTCTCTCTCTCGGAATCTTGCTCTTCTGTAATACAAACCTTTATTCATTTCAAAGTTTCAAAAAGATTTCAAAGATTTATATGATTTTACCTTTTGTTTGTGGGAAGAATTGAAGCACGAACTCCCCGTTTTCAAAGTAAACACATTTTCCTATAGCCCACATATTTTTGACAGTCCGCTTATATCCATTTATAGACCAGTGTGACGTGTACACGTCCTAATCGTAAAAACAAAATAGAAAGAGTGTAATTATATGTATATTCCAAAGCTTTTTCCCAAGTTTTTGAATGGTCCAATTCAGGATGTGTGTAAGTTTATACAACGAGAGAATTTATTTACATATTTATCAAAGTTTTCAGCGAATTTTGTAAATTTACGAATATACGAAATATATATTAAATATATTACATTAACTTTCCGTAAAAAGATCATGCTGTGAAATATGCGTGATTCGTCGTGATCCCGACTACTAGTCGAAATCACGAGAATTTTCGTGAGTCTAAAAATTGTTGTGAATCGTTAATCGTCTTTAAAAGTCCTGTTTGCGTGAACGTACACGAGAATTTCGTAAATATTAGAAGTGTGCGCGTGACTGAAATTTCACACACACTCACGCACATTCACGAAGCATTTATTTACGCACGATAGGTGTGGTAGCCAATCCCACTCACGCACATTCACGAAATGAAAACCAGTACTCACGCACGAAATTTTATTCACGCACATTCACGAACCGATTTTATTTCTTACGTACGGCATATTTATTTTAGTCCCATTCACGCATATTCACGAGTGCTGCTTTGGATTTTGTTTACGACTCACGTGATTCACGCGTGCCACGAGAATTTCGTGTCACGCGCCCACCTCTAGTTATATGTTCCTCCAACACGTGACACGTTAGACTCACAATGAAAATGTTCATTTTTACGAAGAGAATTCTTTCAGTGTAGTTTCCACAAAAAATGCGCTTGACCAAAGAACTGGTATTTAGATAAAGGTACTTACCTGCGGTAAAAATAAAATATGATGCGCTAAAAATGTTGTTAATGTAAACATTCCGAATCGCGTTACCGATGCCACAGTTTATTTGCTTGATAAATTCGACCATATACCTGAGAAGTTTCTTAACAATAACAATAAATGCCATTTTATTATTTGTATTTATCTATTTTTTCATTGCGTAGCAACGTTATAAACAGTTTTATCAGGCAATTACACATTATACTTAAATCAACAACTTCTACACTTAGTCCAATTGAACATAGTAATTGATGTGTTGTGAATTCAATTACCAGGAAATTTGGATATTTTTGACAGTTCATTCAACCAATTATTTTCGTATTTGACTTAATAAAAATGGTATTTGATATTATTTTTTCATTCAATTATGCCAATAATTGATTTTTATTTTGCTTCATTTTTTTCTGTGTACTTGCAGCAAAACTATCAATCAATTATCAAAATAAATTCAGGCAGTTCATTAAACCCAACAATGAACCACACTTGAACCTTCCGAAAAAAGGTTTTGCATGATAGTCGATAATTGGTTGATAGTTTTGCTGCAAGTAGAGGATGCTGATGAGGAATGTGGTAATTCCGAAACGTGCGTCCATCCAACCATCCTGCAGTCTGTCGGGCTTTGCCCAAATAAATTTGACAAACATTATTTTCCTCTGTTGGTTAAGCTACACTTGTCGTTTAGTCAATGCATGGTTTTAAGCTGAAATCAGAAAACAACAACAATGCTTAAAGAACAAAACCAACAATAACAAAACAAAACGAATAAAAAATTTTGTCAAAATTTTATTTCTAAAGCAAATTTTGTCAAAATTTTATTTCTAAAGAAAATTTTTTAAAATTTTATTTCTACAGAAAATTTTTGACAATTTTATTTCTATAAAAAATTTTGCCAAAATTTTATTTCTGTAGAAAAATTTGTCATAATTTTATACGTACCCCATATTAATTTCATAACCTCACCGCACGTTCTCTGTAAATCTCAGATATATTAGAGAATTTTAGTTTTTTCACAGTACTTTAACAAAGTCGGACAAATGGGGGTCCCCCCCGCGATTAGAGAATTTTAGTTTTTTTCACAGTACTTTAAAAAAGTCGGACAAAGGGGGTCCCCCTCCGCCACCAAATATCGAAAAATAAAGTAGCGGATCTTTGTCTAGATGCCAACCCCAACCTTCAATGAAAATTTCAAGCAAATCGGTCAACCTTGGTCCAATTCTCAAAAAGTCGGACAAAGGGGAGATCCCCCTCCGCGACCAAGTATCAAAAAATTAAGTACCCTATTTTCACCACATGAGAGCCCCCTACGTTCTATGAAAGTTTCTAGTAAATCGGTTCAACCGTTTCCGAGCCTACCCGGAACATACAAACAAACAAATAAATAAACATACTTTGAATTTTATATATATATATATATATATATATATATATATATATATATATATATATATATATATATATATATATATATATATATATATATATATATATATATATATATATATATATATATATATATATATATATATATATATATATATATATATATATATATATATATATATATATATATATATATATATATATATATATATATATATATATATATATATATATATATATATATATATATATATATATATATATATATATATATATATATATATAGATATTGTCAAACCTCTGATTCTATAGAATATTTTTTCAAAATTTGATTTCTATAGAAAATGTTGTTAAAAGTTTATTCCTTAAGAAAATTTTATCAAAATTTTGTTCCTAGAGAAAAAAAATTCAAAATTTTATTCCTAGAGAAAAAAATTCAAAATTTTATTCCTAGAGAAAATTTTGTCAAAATTTCAAGTTCTGAATCAATATCAAAATCCTTAATGGAAATCCAATATATCTCATTCCAAGTCATATTCTTTTTTGTTTGTTGTTGAAGTGTGTATATTAATTAATGTCAATGGGACCTTTGAAAATAATATTGAGATATTTTGTTTGTGAAAAGATTGATGAAATATTTAATTACATATCCGGTAGAAATTAAAACATTTGAAGTCTTTACTCTGTGTCATATTTTATTGAAATTTTATTTCAATTGCATACCATATCTATAAATAAAATCACACATCATTTAATTACTCAATATGCTTGCAAAAATCTACCATACATATTAGTGTTCAAACAGAGATCAGATATAACTTAAACAAATAATAATTAAAAAATGAAATAAAATAATATGTACGAATAAACAAATTAAATTACGAAAAACTTTCAATACAATGAGTCATATGCATATTGTGTTGAAAGTGTTAACCTACATTAATAACATTTACCCCTACATATAGCACTTATGACATAAAACGACAATGCATGGATGAAAGTTCGGCCGGGCCGAATCTTATGAATCCCCCACCTTGGAATTTCCCGTGAACGTAATAACAAGTTGGCTGATAAGTCCCCGGTCTAACAAAGAAAAACACATTTTTTTGTCAAAATTCGTTTTTATTATTCAACATAGTTCCCTTCAAGAGCGATACAACGATTATAACGACCTTCCAATTTTTTGATACCATTTTGGTAGTACTCCTTCGGTTTTGCCTCAAAATAGGCCTCAGTTTAGCGATCACCTCTTCATTGCAGCCAAATTTTTTCCCTGCGATCATCCTTTTGAGGTCTGAGAACAAGAAAAAGTCGCTGGGGGCCAGATCTGGAGAATACGGTGGGTGGGGAAGCAATCCGAAGCCCAATTCATGAATTTTTGCCATCATTCTCAATGACTTGGGGCACGGTGCGTTGTCTTGGTGGAACAACACTTTTTATACCCTCCACCATAGGATGGGGGTATATTAACTTTGTCATTCCGTTTGTAACACATCGAAATATTGTTCTACGACCCCATAAAGTATATATATTCTGGGTCGTGGTGAAATTCTGAGTCGATCTGAGCATGTCCGTCCGTCTGTTAAAATCACGCTAACTTCCGAACGAAACAAGCTATCGACTTGAAACTTGGCACAAGTAGTTGTTATTGACGTAGATCGAATGGTATTGCAAATGGGCCATATCGGTCCGTATAGCCCCCATATAAACGGACCCCCAAATTTGGCTTGCGAATCCTCTAAGAGAAGCAAATTTCATCCGATCCGGCTGAAATTTGGTACATGGTGTTAGTATATGGTCTCTAACAACCATGCAAAAATTGGTCCACATCGGTCCATAATTATATATAGCCCCCATATAAACCGATCCCCCGATTTGGCTTGCGGAGCCTCTTAGAGGAGCAAAAGTCATCCGATCCGATTGAAATTTGGTACGTGGTGTTAGTATATTGTCTCTAACAACCATGCCAAAAGTGGTCCATATCGGTCCATAATTATATATAGCCCCCATATAAGCCGATCGCCACATTTGACCTCCGTAGCCTCTTGGAGGAGCTAACTTCATCCGATCCGGTTGAAATTTGGAACATGCTTTTAGAATGTGGCCTCTAACAAACACGCAAGAATTGGTCCATATCGGTCCATAATTATATATAGCCCCCATATAAACCGATCCCCAGATTTGACCTCCGGAGCCTCTTAGAGGAGCAAAAGTCATCCGATCCGATTGAATTTTGGTACGTGGTGTTACTATATTGTCTCTAACAACCATGCCAAAAGTGGTCCATATCGGTCCTTAATTATATATAGTCCCCATATAAACCGTTCCCCAGATTTCATCTCCGGAGCCTCTTGGAGGAGCAAAATTCATCCGATCCGGTTGAAATTTGCAACGTGGTGTTAGTATAAGGCCGCTTATAACCATGTCATAATTGGTCCATATCGGTCTATAGTTATATATAGCCGAACCCCAATCACACAAAAATTGGTCCATATCGATTCATAATCATGGTTGCCACTCGAGCCAAAAATAATCTAACAAAATTTTATTTTTATAGAAAACATTGTCAAAATGTTATTTCTATAGAAAAATTTGTCAAAATTTTCTTTTTATAGAAAATTTTGTCAAAATTCAGTAGAAGTTTCTACGCAATCCATGGTGGAGGGTACATAAGCTTCGGCCTGGCCGAATTTACGGCTTATGCACGCAAAAAAATAATTCTTTCCTCCCAAACGAAATTTTAGACAAACAAAGTTCGTTTCTCATTTGCTTTTCGCTGTAAGGAAGTGTATTTGGAAGAAAAGTATATACTTTTTGTGATAAACGTTTATTCTTTTCCAGGATGTAAAAACAATTTCATAAAGACAAACTCAAAAAAAACATTATTTTCTTGCTAATTGCATTTTCCCTCACATCCCACGAGGTTTTTTAGTTCTTAACACCTTTTCCATTTCTACACTGATGGCAAACTCCCTTAATGTCATACTACATCTATTGCCTTTAGACATTTTGGCCAAACAGTCAGCTGCAACAACGGCTGTGCGGTTGCGCGAGCTATCGCTGTGGTCGGAAAAAAGTTGCGGTCACAGTTCGGTCCTCTAAATAATGCTAGATGTGCCTAACGTAGTGGATTACACTTTGGCGAGTCCACTTTTCGACAAAAAGTTTGAGACTCTAATTCCCAACAGTGAGGCGTGGTGTACACGGACCCCGGGGAATAAAAGATATATAGATTTCTACACTGATGGCTCCAAATTGGATGGCCAAGTGGGTTTCGGAGTATATTCTAAAGATCTGGAACTTCGAATAGCGAAAAGATTACCTTATCACTGTAGTGTTTTTCAGGCTGAAATATTAGCAATAAGAGAAGTGGTGAATTGGCTGAGAAGTAATGCTCCAAGCAATATTGGCATTAATATATACTCAGACAGTCAACCTGCAATAAAATCCTTGGACTCTGTGTTCCTCAACTCGAAAACGGCCATCGACTGCCGCAAATCTCTCAATGAGATGGCTGAGCAGCACAATATTCACCTAATATGGGTGCCTGGCCACAGGAACATACCGGGGAACTGCGAAGCAGATGAGCTAGCAAGGCTAGGAACTACCTTACATATTCCAGGGGAACTAGAATCTGTTGGTGTGCCTCTGGCTACCTGCAAGCTCTTACTGCGTGAGAAGGCTGTCATGATGGCAAATGTTCGATGGGAGAATTGTAAGGGTTGTAACGCCACCAAGCAAATATGGCCCCATTTAAACTTAAACCGCACACTAGATATGCTAGTGTTCTCGAGACGCCAGATATCACTCCTGATATCTGCTATAACGGGTCGCTGCCTGATAGGCGATTTTGCAAAAACTATTGGTGCGAAGTATAATGACTATTGTATGAGCTGTCATGATGCAGAGGAAAAGGAATCAATAAAACACCTCTTGTGTGAGTGTCCTGCATTTTGTGTAAGGCGTAAGCAAATTTTAGGGGCATATAGCTTCAGATTACTGGCGGACCTGGGAAACGTTAACTTAAGCAGTCTGCTAATGTTTTTGGAACAATCTGGTTGGTTCAACAGAAGAAAATAATCGAGAAGGTTCAACGGTTAAAACTAGAAGTGCCCATATGTAATAGACACTTTTAGTAATGTGGTATCACAATGGACTGAGTAGTCTAAGTGAGCCTGAATCTTAATCGGGCTGCCACTTTAACCTAACCTAATCTAATACCTTTTCCTGTAATACCAAAAATGTAGAAGAAATTATACGATTTTATAAATTTTTAAAATTTTTTTACCTTTCGCCTGGATGGAGAATCGAACCGCGGACCATGCACTTTGTAAGCCAACACACTAACCACTGAGCTATGTACCTGTTATGGTCATCAATAGATAAATATCCATTTAAGTTATATTTATATGGCATAGTTTGCGGCGCCCACGAACCGAATAAACAAAGTTTATTTAACAGAAACAAACGTTTAGTTTGGCACCGTGGAGCAGTGGTTGCTACGTCCGACTTGCATGCCAAGGGTCGTGGGTTCGATCCGACCAAAGTTTTTTTTTTGTTTTTTTTTTACATATATTCCAGATATGTTCGGAGTATTCCGAAAAAAATGTTCAATATTACATAGTAGTATATTAAATTTTGAACTGTAAAATGTGTCTTTCCCCAACGTTTTTTTTCTTTGCGTGTACTTGTTTCTTCTTCATATGGGGCCGTTTTGCCGCAATTTCGACTCCAATAACGCCATATTATAGTCACTGTTGATGGTTTTACCCTTCTCAAGATAATCGATAAAAATTATTCCATGCGCATCCCAAAAAAGAGAGGCCATTACAATGCCAGCGGACTTTTGAGTCTTTCCACGCTTCGGAGTCGGTTCACCGGTCGCTGTCCAATCAGCCCACTGTCGATTGGACTCAGGAGTGTAGTGATGGAGCCATGTTTCATCCATTGTCACATATCGACGGAAAACTCGGATGTATTACGAGTTAACAGCAGCAAACACCGCTCAGAATCATCAACACGTTGTTGTTTTTGGTCAAATGTGAGCTCGCGTGGCACCCATTTTGCACAGAGCTTCCGCATATCCAAATATTGATGAATGATATGACCAACACGTTCCTTTGCTATCTTAAAGGCCTCTGCTATCTCGATCAACTTCATTTTACGGTCATTCAAAATCATTTTGTGGATTTTTTTGTTGTTTTCGTCGGTAACCACCTCTTTCTGCGTTCACCGTCCTCCGTGCTCATTTCACCACGCTTGAATTTTGCATACCAATCAATTATTGTTGATTTCCCTGGGGCAGAGTCCGGAAACTCATTATCAAGCCAATTTTTTCCCTTCAGAAAACAGCATTTTATCAAAACTTTTCCTTTTTTTTTCCATTTTTTTCACAATAACAAAAGTTGTTTCACAAAAGACGCTCTATCTCACAAGCTAATTGACTTACAGACGTAAAATTTTGACACGAATCATTTAAAGGTTGGTACTATATAAAAATAATATGCATTTAATACTAGCGACGCCATCTATGTGTCTGACCGGGGTCTTATCAGCCAACCTGTTAGCTTAGTCTGTAGACCAATATAGAACACTTTGGTTGGTTAGCCCATCTGAGATCCAAAACGTCAAATTTGACCCCAACTACACACAAAACAAGTGAAACTTATACTTATATACACTAAAGCCAATTTTATTAAATTTGTAATTTTTACAACAAATGCGCATCTTGAACTTCGTATGGACCTGAAGACATTCCTGCAATTTTGATCTCCATTTTTTCACTCAAACTAAAAAATGTCTATGTCTAATAAATTTTATTGAATTTATCGAAAAATATTTACTTAATTTTGTAATATCGGCGTGAATTCAGCTTTTGTAATAGCCCTACGGGAAATTGGTGCAAATTACCACTGACGGACCCATCACAGAACTGGTACCGGTGCTCCAGTTAGTTGCAATTTTTAAATAGTCGTAATTTATTGATTTCCGTACTCGCTTGATATTAAAATCTTTTTGGATCTACACATTTGGTGAAACAAAATTATCAGAATAACCTATTGTTCGATATATTTTAAATGTTCGAATGCGATTCGGATGCCCAAACTGAAACAGTTCTCTAAGAGTTTGTCCGAGTGTGGGTCCTGAGAACCTGTCTATGGAGTACTCCTGCTAAATTGTCCCAGCACATGTCCTTTGGAATGAGTCCAAGACCCGTCCTAATGTCTAAATTTACCCCGTCAATGACAAACCCATGTTAAAGTGACCGGGCGGAGTGTTTAGTTAAAAATTTCTAAACATAATTTAAATTTTCGAAAATTAGGCATAGTTTTCTTCCAGGTGGGTTCACAGTTTTTTTTTCATTGTAATTTACTTTTTAACTAAAACTCAAAAAATTATACACAAAAAATTTAGCGTTAGTTTAACTACAGATTTTTTTTCAGTGTACCCTCCACGCCTGAAAGTAAATTAGCTAACAATTGCATGAATTGTGGTCAGTGCCATAGATGGAAACGAAGCTTCAAGCTTTTCAGAATGAAATTTAGTCCATGGAAAATTTTGTCACAATTTTATTTCTATAGAAAAATCAGTCAAAGTTTTATTTCTATAGAAAATTTTGTCAAAATTTTATTTCTGTAGAAAATTTTGTCAAAATTTTATTTCTATAGAAAATTTTGTCAAAATTTTATTTCTATAGGAAATTTTGGCAAGATTTTATTTCTATAGAAAATTTTATCAAAATTTTATTTCTATAGAAAATTTTGTCAAAATTTTATTTCTATAGAAAATTTTGTCAAAATTTTATTTCTATAGTAAATTTTCTCAAAATTTTATTTCTATAGAAAATTTTGTCAAAATTTTGTTTCTATAGAAAATTGTGTCAAAATTTTAATTCTATAAAAAATTGTGTCAAAATTTTATTTCTATAGAAAATTTTGTCAAAATTTTATTTTTATAGAAAATTTTGACAACATTTTATTTCTATAGAAAATTTTGTCAAAATTTTATTTCTATAGAAAATTTTGTCAAAATTTTATTTATACAGAAAATTGGTTAACATTTTATTTCTATAGAAAACTAGCAAACTCGGCGAACTCCGTTCGCCTTTAGCTTCGTCTGATATAACATTTCCTTTGGTGATTAAAAAATGAAGAAAAATTTTTAATTTTATTTTATATTTGAAAAAGAAAAATTTTATTTCATTTCACAGCAGTAATGAATTTATTTTGATTACAAAAATATAGTGTTGAACTTGTCTAAATGAGAGCGAATCCAAAGTAATTACTGAATCGAAGTGTTATACGTGTCCGCAAATTATTCGTTTCATTCTTTGGTAAACCACATTTTTTGTTTTTTGGTCTGACGTTAACACAAACAAAGCGGATGGTTTCCCAACTCTTGAACACGCAAAGTATAACTGACCATGTGAAAAACAATGATTTTCTAAATTTATCCCGCAAACACTAAGCGATTGGCCTCACGACTTGTTAATGGTCATTGCGAACAAGGCGAACTGGAAATTGCAATCGTTCGAAGTCAAACGGAAGATCGGTCGGAATCATTGGTATTCGAGGAATACATACATTTTCACCTGCGTACTTTCCGTTAATAATGGTCAATCAAATTCGGCATAAGTCCGAAAGTCTAGTTCTGTTGCAAAGTCGCCGTGGATTCAAATTACGCAATATCATAATAACCGTACCAACTTTGAGTTGCAAGTTATGGGGTGGAAATCCTGGTAAATTCAGAGAGTTCAAAAACTCCGTTGGATAATTTGCAACATCATCTGGATTTGTTACGGAATCAACGGATTTGTATGTTACCAAATGTTTGATTGAATGGCGAAATTCAGTGCGTGTACATCATTTTTTTTTTTTGCCCAAGCACAATTCTGATAATTCTCGCTAATATTTGGGAAAACATTTTCAATAAGAGCTAATTGAGATTCTACAAATTGGCAAAAGTTGTTGGTAAGAGTAATTAAACCAGTTGTCGCATCAACTGGCACTTTTCCATTTCCAACAGCTAACAATTGTTTGGAAAAATTTGCAGCACTTTGATCATTCTGAAGTTGAACTCTCATATTAGTGGTTAGCGATAATGTTTTTACGACATTTCGTAAAGGTGATGCCTTCAGCCAAGCATTCAATTCATCTGCAGGCGTTCCACGGGGAATTATTTACTGGCAACGTCTGCCTGAAATCGCCTGCCAACAATATCATCAAACCGCCAAAGATGTTGTTACTTCGCCGAAGATCCTTCAGTGTGAAGTTAAGTGCTTCAAGTGATCATCAAAAATTTTCCCATTGCACTGGATCGGGAAATATTGCATGTTGGAGTTGTGTTTAAATTGAGTTGCAACTTAAGCGCAGAATGTGCAGTACGACGGTCATCTACAAGAGTCGCCGCAATTCCAGATGATGCTAACGCCAAAGCTATGTCACATCTTGATCGAATTGTGACCAAAATCAATGAAATGGCAAATGTTTTCCCTGTTCCTCCAGGTGCGTCCAGGAAGAATAGACCACCAGTATTATTGTCTACCGTTTGTATTATTGTTTCGTATACTTGGTTTTACTGTTCATTCAGCAACGGCACATTATTTCGAACGAATTCCTGCAATGTATCAACATTGTATTGCAGCTCTCGATTTAATTCTTGATTGAATGCATCGTGCATCGATCGATTTGGCGCAATCATTCCTACTTCAATCAGTAGCGTGTTTGCAATAGTCAATCATTGATACTCAATCAGAATCAATCCTTCATTGTAGATTTCATCGGTTATTTGGATATCAGGATTATTCGTTTGAATGCGCAAGCGATACAAAATATCTTCACATATGTCGTCTTTGTATTTGTTCTATAACTGAATTGGTTGTGAAGGAAAACATGGGGTGATGATAATTGCGAAAAGCGTTCGTATTTGGTACGCTGTTGATGAAATAACTGAATCCGCAAATGTTAAATCCCAATGAGAATCGTTCTCCAGCAAACCCATTAGGTGACATGCTTCTCGATATGTTTGACATTGGTGCCCATTCACAGTCTTCAAATGCGCGAAGGATTTTGCTCCACGAACATTTACCAACAGCAGTCGAAAATAAAAACATTCATCATTTCTAGGATGAACAGTATACATGCGACCTAGTTCATCAGTGGAAAACACCTGTGGCCAATCTGGAACTGGGGTTCCTTGTTTGCGTCGTTGGAATTTCTTTGTTGATTGATTCCAAGTGTAATACTTGGGCATTTCAACGTACATCAGCGTCGCTGCGAATGGATCAGCTTCACACATTGCGAAGAAGCTAGTCAATGTTGTCGATAGGTTAGGTTAGGTTAGGTTAAAGTGACAGCCCGATTAAGATTCAGGCTCACTTAGACTATTCAGTCCATTGTGATACCACATTAACTAAAAGTACCTATTACATATGGGCACTTCTAGTTTTAACCGCTGAACCTTCTTGATTATTTTTCTTTGTTGAACCAACCACATTGTTCCAAAAATATTAGCAGACTGCTTAAGTTAACGTTTTCCAGATCCGCCAGTAATCTGAAGCTATATGCTCCTAAAAGTTGCTTGCGCTTTACACAAAATGCAGGACACTCACACAAGAGGTGTTTAATTGATTCTTTTTCCTCCGCATCATGACAGCTCATACAATAGTCATTATACTTCGCGCCAATAGTTTTTGCAAAATCTTCTATCAGGCAGCGACCCGTTATAGCAGATATCAGGAGTGATATCTGACGTCTCGAGAACATTAGCGTATCTAGTGTGCGGTTTAAGTTGAAATGGGGCCATATTTGCTTGGTGTCGTTACAACCCTTGCAATTCTCCCATCGAACATTTGCCATCATAACAGCCTTCTCACGCAGCATGAGCTTGCAGGTAGCTAGGGGCATACCAACAAATTCTAGTTCCCCTGGAATATGTAAGGTAGTCCCTAGCCTTGCCAACTCATCCGCTTCGCAGTTCCCCGGTATGTTCCTATGGCCAGGCACCCATATTAGGTGAATATTGTACTGCTCAGCCATCTCATTGAGAGATTTGCGGCAATCGATGGCCGTTTTCGAGTTGAGGAACACAGAGTCCAAGGATTTTATTGCAGGTTGACTGTCTGAGTATATATTAATGCCCACATTTTTTGGAACATTACTTCTCAGCCAATTCGCCACCTCTCTTATTGCTAATATATCAGCCTGAAAAACACTACAGTGATTAGGTAATCTTTTCGCTATTTGAAGTTCCAGATCATTAGAATTTACTCCGAAAACCCACTTGTCCATCCAATTTGGAGCCATCAGTGTAGAAATCTATATATTCTTTATTCCCCGGGGTCTGTGTGCACCACGCCTCACTGTTGGGGATTAGAGTCTCAAACTTTTTGTCGAAAAGTGGACTCGCCAAAGTGTAATCCACTACGTTAGGCACATCTGACATTATTTTGAGGACAGAACTGTGACCGTAACCTTTTTCCGACCACAGCGATAGTTCGCGCAACCGCACAGCCGTTGTTGCAGCTGACTGTTTGGCCAAAATGTCTAAAGGCAATAGATGCAGCATGACATTAAGGGAATTTGTTCCTGTCTTGCTGAATGCGCCTGAAATACACAAACACGCCATACGCTGAACTTTATCTAAACCAGTCGGTTTCTGAAGTGCCGGCCACCAGACTACAACACCATATAGCATTATAGGTCTAACCACTGCCGTGTATAGCCAATGCACAATTTTTGGTTTTAGTCCCCACTTTTTTCCTATTGCCTTTTTGCACGAGTACAAAGCTACAGTTGCCTTCCTCGCCCTTTCTTCAATATTAAGCTTAAAGTTCAGCTTCCTGTCCAAAATAACGCCAAGGTATTTTGCACAATCACCAAAGGGAATTTCAATACCCCCTAAGGAAATAGGCCTAACCGTGGGAGTTTTGCGATCTTTGCAGTACATGACTAATTCTGTCTTTGCAGGATTTACCCCAAGACCATTGTCTTTCGCCCATTGTTCAGTCATCCGGAGGGCCCTCTGAATAATATCTCTGATTGTGGATGGGAATTTTCCCCTGACTGCCAGAGCTACATCATCTGCGTATGCCACCACTTTTATCCTTTCTTTTTCTAGAGTAACCAGAAGGCTATTTAAAGCAACATTCCAAAGAAGAGGTGATAGAACTCCTCCTTGGGGAGTGGTCTCTCAGCTCGTTGTGCCGCATTAGCCTCAGTGAAGTAAACTCTTTGGCCATTTTCCAAATGCACTGCTTAGTGTACAACTGTGGGATATCTTTCATGAATTTGAAATGATAATAATCGCCACAATGCTTCATTAGTACTGACGTATCTGTTCATTTGGAAGTTACTGATTTCGTCATTTGTATTTTCCGACGCAAAACCAAACACAACCATGTCACTGCCTTTTGTGACATACCTGCACAAATATTTGATTTATTTGACCGAATGACAACTCTCAACGTTTGTATGTGTTTCGAAAATTCTTGATAGAAGCGGGCAATATTGTACAATGAATTCATTTCCCATCTCAATATCTTGAGTTTTGACTTTGATAGTTCGACCATTATCTTTTTTTGAACGCCGACGATAAACTGGATATCAATCGTTCCCCGTACCTGTTTCAGAAACTAACGGTTGCGGATATCGTTTTGTGCACTTTCCATCAGCCATGCAAGGCCATAATAGATTTAATGCACCGCACGGTCCATGCACCATCTGTGTTGTCATAATGTCGTGTAGATGGGGATCAGTGACTGGATTATTAACTGTGTGTGCATTGAAACTTCGTACATCTTCACCTGTTGGAGTACAATCCGCTCTTATGACAAATTTGTGCGTATCCGATGGCATTCGTTCCTGCTGTTCTAAACATATTAACGACAGCATTATTAGCGTGGAAAAACGCTTGCAATTGTTCAATAATTCGTCTCTTTACCTGTTGTGTTCCCTGTATATTGCACCACACATTTAGCTGATCAATCGATGAAATGAAATAAATTTGCAGAAATTGATGCGGTTCATATAATGTTGGCACCATTGAACCGTGCAAATGATATATTTGTCCGTATATCTGTATTTGCAAACAGTCATTTATTGAAGAAATAGGGTGTAACTCAGAATTCTGATCGTGTGGTGTATACGTAGTTGTCAGTTCATTGTGTTGGTGTGAGAGATTGGTTATGTGTGTTGTATCTTTTACCTTGCAAGTCGGCATGAAGCCGCCTTCTCGAATGATATTAGCTCCAAAGGAAGTCATGCGAAAGCAGATATTGTATTCAAGGATGTGTTGAAGAAAATGGCTTGGATCGGGATCACTTCCATTGAACAATGATTTCAGTGGCTGTGGTGGTGTAAGTAATGGATCCAGTTTGACTTTTCCACTTGCGCAGCACAATCCAGCCGTTTCTCTTTTGAACTTCAATGCATTGCAATATCGGCATGTAGTCGTCATTGGTCCAATATCTAAATTTTCATCATCACTGTAGTTCGCAGTGGGATCATATTGTATGATCTTCGTGTGCTCACGCGTTGTCTCAATCGGGCATTTTCTCTTATTATATTTTGTCTTTCTTCCCTTAAATTCTGTGAATACACTTGTTGCTGGCTGGTATGTCTTGTGCGGCAGCCGATGTTCGCACATCGCCCTAAAGGCATTTTGGTCTATGGACAGAGTGGTGAAGTTAACTTCAAATGCATGATCCACATAATTTACACTGTTCAACTTACTACCTTAAAGCAGCGTTACCGTTGTGCCACTTTAGTGGCAAATTTGCCACTTTTCTTGGGCGGTGCCACTTTTGCGCCACTTTTTGTTTGTGCCACCACCACTAAATGTGATACTTTTTACGATTTTGTGCCACTTTTCCAATAATTCGTGCCACTTTTTCAAAAGTTTAAATATTATGGGTAGTTATCACCATAGATGTGTTATTAAGAAAATTTAATATTGTGCATCAACAGCCTTCGCTCATTAGTTCTTATTACGAGAACAGTTACGATTCAACTTATTTGGTAAACCGTACTTTGAATATGCCAAATTTATTGTGGCATGAAATATCAGGATAAATATGAAAATGTTTAAGGTTTGTATTACGACCGCAGGAAATAATTGATGATGGATCCCATAAGGACCCAGTTAGAAAAAATTGCAATCGCCCTTTGAGACAGATTGTTCCAATTCAGCGTTGCCAGAATTGTTTCACCAAAAACCGCTAGATTTGTACAAAAAAATAGCCAAAAAAAGCTAAAAAATGTTAAAAAATAGCTAGAAAAAAAGCTAAATTTTTTTTGTATCAAAAGTCACATTTTTGATTGAAATTTAACAAACTTAAAGGCTTTATTTCACTTAAAATGCATATTATTTTAATTGTATTCATTTTATTTCCATTTCTGTGAGACTGTAAGAAAATCTATGTCATATATTTAAAACCCATTCTAACTGTCTTGCAAGTTTATACTGAATAACTTTTATTCGAAAATTTCCCATACAAACCTATTGTCCAATTTTCGTAAATGTAAATCCATTCCATTAATAAATAGCAGATTTGTTTTGATCCTATCACTACGAATTTTTTATGGCATTTTTTTGATGTTAAAAAAAATAATACCACATTCAAAACTTTATTTCCTTAATTATTTCTATGTTAGGTTCCAAAGATTTTGTACACTAATGATTTTAGTATTGTTTCAGAGTCAAATTTGAATTTATTCGTTTTTTTTCAGCTTTTTCTTCATGAGCAATCACAGTGCTTTAAAAACGTGCTAACGACAACTTAAATTTCCAAATTCTGTCTCGACTTTAAGTAGAAATTATTCTGTGTATACGTTTTTAAAATAAAATGTTGAAAAACCTCTTCTAAAGGGTGATTCTTTTGAGGTAAGGATTTTCATGCATTAGTATTTGACAGATCACGTGGGATTTCAGACATGGTGTCAAAGAGAAAGATGCTCAGTATGCTTTGACATTTCATCATGAATAGACTTACGATCTGCCACAACGTCGAATTTTCAGTGAATGGGCCCTAGAAAAGTTGGCAGAAAATCCGCTTTTTTATCGACAAATTTTGTTCAGCGATGAGGCTCATTTCTGGTTGAATGGCTACGTAAATAAGCAAAATTGCCGCATTTGGAGTGAAGAGCAACCAGAAGCCGTTCAAGAACTGCCCATGCATCCCGAAAAATGCACTGTTTGGTGTGGTTTGTACGCTGGTGGAATCATTGGACCGTATTTTTTCAAAGATGCTGTTGGACGCAACGTTACGGTGAATGGCGATCGCTATCGTTCGATGCTAACAAACTTTTTGTTGCCAAAAATGGAAGAACTGAACTTGGTTGACATGTGGTTTCAACAAGATGGCGCTACATGCCACACAGCTCGCGATTCTATGGCCATTTTGAGGGAAAACTTCGGAGAACAATTCATCTCAAGAAATGGACCGGTAAGTTGGCCACCAAGATCATGCGATTTGACGCCTTTAGACTATTTTTTGTGGGGCTACGTCAAGTCTAAAGTCTACAGAAATAAGCCAGCAACTATTCCAGCTTTGGAAGACAACATTTCCGACGAAATTCGGGCTATTCCGGCCGAAATGCTCGAAAAAGTTGCCCAAAATTGGACTTTCCGAATGGACCACCTAAGACGCAGCCGCGGTCAACATTTAAATGAAATTATCTTCAAAAAGTAAATGTCATGGACCAATCTAACGTTTCAAATAAAGAACCGATGAGATTTTGCAAATTTTATGCGTTTTTTTTTTTTAAAAAGTTATCAAGCTCTTAACAAATCACCCTTTATAAACCTCACAGAGCCCAGAGACCTTCCCAAAGAATGCAAAACCGTGGAAGTCGGTTATGCAAAACCTTGGAAACCGTTTCGTGCGTTCCGGAGATGCATCCAAGATGGCGCTGTATATAAAAAAGATTTTCACGCTTTTCCGTTGAAACTTTTCTTTAATTTTCTTTGCTATAAACCTCACGGAGCGCTATAAACCTCACCATGGCAATAGGTTCGTGCGTTCTGGAGTTATTGCGTCAGGAAGGAAAACCCCACTATTTGTATTCTATAAAAAATTTAGTCAAAATTTTATTTCTATAAAAGATTTTGTCAAAATTTTATTTCTATAGAAAATTTTGTCAAAATTTTATTTCTATAGAATATTTTGTCAAAAGTTAATTTCTATAGAAAATTTTGTCAAAATTTTATTTCCATGGAAAATTTTGTCAAGATTTTATTTCTATAAAAAATTTTCCAAAAATTTTATTTCCATAGAAAATTTTGTCGAAATTTTATTTCTATAGAAAATTTTGTCAACATTTTATTTCTATATAAAATCTTGGCAAATTTTTATTTCTGTAGAAAATTTTGTCAAAATTTTATTTGTGTAGAAAATTTTGTCAAAATTTTATTTCTATAGAAATTTTATGAAATTTTTATTTCTATAGCAAATTTTGTCAAAATTTTATTTCTATAGAACATTTTGTCAAAAGTTAATTTCTATATTTTGTCAAAATTTTATTTCTATAGAAAATTTTGTCACAATTTTATTTCCATAAAAATGTTTGCTAAAATTTTATTTCCATAGAAAATTTTGTCAAGATTTTATTTCTATATAAAATCTTGGCAAATTTTTATTTCTCTAGAAAATTTTGTCAAAATTTTATTTCTGTCGAAAATGTTGTCAAAGTTTTATTTCTATAGAAATTTTTATTTCTATAGCAAATTTTGTCAAAATTTTAGTTTTATTGAAAAGTTGGTCAAAATCAGGGATCCGGAGCGGAGCGGAGCGTGGAGCGGAGCGGAGCAAGCCCTTTTTTTGCCGGAGCGGGAGCGGAGCGGGAGCGGCATTTCTAAAATCCGGAGCGGAGCGGGAGCGGAGCGGTTTCCAAATGAAAAACCGCTCCGCTCCGAATAAAATATTACTTGAATGAAATGTGTAACTTTGAAATTACACTGTGTAGGTAATTTCAAATTTAGCTAGTACTTAGCGTAGTGTGAGTAAACGTTTAAAATGTACGATATGTATTTTTGTACGTACGTACATTGGGGAAAACACAACGTGTTTTTAGTAATTGTTTTCAAAAACGGCAAATGTCAAAATATATATCTAGTATGTGTTGTAAAAGTAACAATAGTACTTTCGATCAATTTCATCCCGTATTACTACAAAGATGTTTGTAATGAACGTCAAATAAATGCAATTAAACGATCTTATTTATATTTAATTTTTTAGTTTTCTACACTGAAAAAAATATTGTCGTGAAGTCAAAGATTCCATGTCCTTAGAATAAGAATGCAAATTTTGCTTAACATGGAAGACGCATTTCTCTAAAATAAAGTTTTTTATACCCATCACCATAGAATGGTGACGGGGGTATAATAAGTTTGTCATTCCGTTTGTAACACATCGAAATATCGATTTCCGACTATATAAAGTATATATATTCTTGATCAGGGAGAAATTCTAAGACGATATAACGATGTCCGTCTGTCTGTCTGTCTGTCTGTCTGTCTGTTGTAATCACGCTACAGTCTTCAATAATGAAGCAATCGTGCTTTGCACAACCTCGTCTTTTGTCTGCAGGCAGGTCAAGTTCGAAGATGGGTTATATCGGTCCAGGTTTTGATATAGTCCCCATATAAACCGACCTCCCGATTTGGGGTCTTGGGCTTATAGAAATCGTATTTTTTATCCAATTTGCCTGAAATTTGAAATCTGGAGGTATTTTATGACCGTAAAGAGGTGTGCCAAAAATGGTGAGTATCGGTCCATGTTTTGGTATAGCCCCCATATAGACCGATCTCCCGATTTTACTTCTTGGGCTTATAGAAACCGCAGTTTTTATTCAATTTACCTGAAATTGGAAATCTAGAGGTATTGTAGGACCACAAATACGTGTGCCAAAAATTGTAAGTATCGGTCCATATTTTGGTATAGCCCCCATATAGACCGATCTCCCGATTTTACTTCTTGGGCTTATAGAAACCGCAGTTTTTATTCAATTTACCTGAAATTGGAAATCTAGAGGTATTGTAGGACCACAAATACGTGTGCCAAAAATGGTGAGTATCGGTCTATGTTTTGGTATGGTCCCCATATAAAACGACCTCCCGATTTGGGGTCTTGGGCTTATAGAAAGCGTATTTTTTATCCAATTTGTCTGAAATTGGAAATCTAGGGGTATTTTCGGACCATAAAGAGGTGTGCTGAAAATGGTGAGTATCGGTCCTTATTTTGGTATAGCCCCCATATAGACCGATTTCCCGATTTTACTTCTTGGGCTTCTAGAATCCGAAGTTTTTATCCTATTTGCCTGAAATTGGAAATCTAGAGGTATTTTCGGGTCATAAAGAGGTGTGCCGAAAACGGTGAGTAGCGGTCCATGTTTTAGTATAGCCCCCATAAGAACGATCTCCCGATTTAACTCCTTGGGTTTCTAGAAACCGTAATTTTTATCTGATTTGCCTGAAATTGTAAATATTCTGATATTTTAGGCTCGGTCCATTTGGTAATGCCTCCATATAGACCGACTTCACTTGAATTGCTTGAAGCTCAATGTAAAATTTCCAGATTTTACTTCTACATATTTAAGATTTCAAATCAAGACGTTATTTTATAATTTTCTTGCACACTTACAAGAGATGTTAATGATTCCTCTAAAACTCAAACAAAAATGGTTCTTATAAATCCAGAATCTGATATAGTCCTCATAGGTGAAATCTTTAAATTTATCTTCGGGAAGTGTCCTCAAGTCCTCAAGCCCTCCTAAAATTTCAAAGGAAACCCTAATATTTGGTTCATGGTGGTGGGTATTTAAGGTTCGGCCCGGCCGAACTTAGTGCTGTATATACTTGTTTTCTTGTCCAAAAGACAATAAACTTTTGAATGAAGTTGTAATGTCCTTATAATTAAGTGATTTTACTTAAAAATGTGTATCATAACATGAAAGATAAAATTTTTGGCTTTAATAATAAAGAAAAATTCTTTAAAATTAATAAAATTGTCTTTAAATTTGTTTCCTTTTTGCATCTTGCCTACAAAGCAAAAAATCGTTAAAAAATAAGACATGTTTTTCAACACTTTATTTTAAAGACGCTTTTTACTTGAAACATAGCATAATTTCTACTGGAAGTCGAGTCTTAATATGGAAAAAAATAACTCGTTAACTCGTTTTTAAAGGATTTTGATAACAACTGACGAAAAAAATCTAAAAAAATGAAAAATTAACATTTGCTTCCTAGAATGCTTCCTTTAATGAAGACAAAATGGATTTAATATTTCTGAAAAAATCTTCAAAATTAATAAAATATTTCAACACATTGTTTTAAAGTCATTATACCCTAAACCACATAGTGGTTAGGGTACACTGAAAAAAATATTGTCGTGAGGTCAAAGATTTCATGTCTTTAAAATACGAATACAAATTTTGCTTAGCATAGAAGACGCATTGCTCTAAAATAAAGTTATTTTCCTTGTCCAAAAGTCGATAAACTTTTCAATGAAGTCGTATTGTCCTTATAATTAAGTGATTTGACTTAAAAATAGGTATCTTAACATGAAAGAAAAAATTTATAGGCTAAGGTCAACTTGACTTTAATAATTCAGAAAAATTCTTTAAATTTAATGAAATTGTCTTTAAATTTGTTGTCTTTTTGCATCTTGACTACAAAGCAAAAAATCGTTCAAATATAGGACATGCTTTTCAAAACTTTATTTTAAAGAAGTTTTTTACTTCAAACATAGCATAATTTCTACTGGAAGTCGAGTCCTAATTTGGAAAATAAAATTGCCGTTAACTCGTTTTTAAAGGACTTTGATAGCATATGAAGAAAAAAAGCTGAGAAAGCGAAAAATTAAAATTTGCTTCCTAGAAGCAAGTACACAAAACCTAAATATAAAAGAGAATTGTGTCTTAAAAGTATCCTTACTTGTATTCTCCGCTTCTTTGGCTCGGAATCAATACCAAAGTTTTTAAAGTAAAGACAAAATCTTTGGAACCGAGTATGCTTTTTTTCAGTGTATAACAAGTTTGATCTGCCAAAAAATGTGCCTACAAGAAATATTGATTTTAGACCCCATAAAATATATACCGATCGACTCAGAATCACCTCCTGAGTCGATCTAGCGCTTGGCGTCCGTCCGTCCATCCGTCCGTCTGTCCATGTATTTGTTGTTCACAGGATTTCGGTCGCAATTATTAACCGATTTTGATGAAATTTGGTACAGGGAGTTTTTTTGGGCACAAGGACGAACGTTACTGAATTTGGAAGAAATCGGATCAAATTTAGATATAGCTCCCATATATATGTATTGCCCGATTTCGACAAATGGGGTCACGTTGCACTTTTTTTACTAACCGATCGTCGTCAAATTTAGCAAAAAATAATCTTCTGTATCACCCTTTAGGTCTGAAAATTTCATCGAAATCGGTGCAGATTTAGATATAGGTCCCATATATATGTATCGCCCGATTTTGTCAAATTAGGTCATAAAACCCTTATTTATCAACCGATCTTACTCAAAGTTGGCGAAATGTAATCTTCTATAGCACTAACTATATGTGCAAAAAATCATCGAAATCGGTTCAGATTTAGCTATAGCTCCCATATATGTACCGCCCGATTTTTCTAAATAAAATAAAACTCAATTGAACAAATAATACAATGTTTGTACTATAATTTTCTCGAAGAGGAGCGGAGCGTGGAGCGGAGCGGAGCGATTTTTTTTTTTCTCGGAGCGGAGCGGTTTTTTTTTCTCCGGAGCGGGAGCGGAGCGGAGCGAAAAAAATGGACCGCTCCGTATCCCTGGTCAAAATTGTATTTCTATAGAAAATTGATGCACCTCTTATTTGTAGAGGTATATTCTGCAAAATCTGTTGGTATCTGACTAATATTTTTGAAAAGCTTATTTTTAATTTAAAATAATGATAATTTTTATACCCTCCACCATAGGATGGGGGTATATTAACTTTGTCATTCCGTTTGTAACACATCGAAATATTGCTCTAAGACCCCATAAAGTATATATATTCTGGGTCGTGGTGAAATTCTGAGTCGATCTGAGCATGTCCGTCCGTCCGTCTGTTGAAATCACGCTAACTTCCGAACGAAACAAGCTATCGGCTTGAAACTTGGCACAAGTAGTTGTTATTGATGTAGGTCGGATGGTGTTGCAAATGGGCCATATCGGTCCACTTTTACGTATAGCCCCCATATAAACGGACCCCCAAATTTGGCTTGCAGACCCTCTAAGAGAAGCAAATTTCATCCGATCCGGCTGAAATTTGGTACATGGTGTTAGTATATGGTATTTAACAACCATGCAAAAATTGGTCCACATCGGTCCATAATTATATATAGCCCCCATATAAACCGATCCCCCGATTTGGTTTTCGGACCCTCTAAGAGAAGCAAATTTCATCCGATCCGGCTCAAATTTGGTACATGGTGTTAGTATATGGTCTTTAACAACCATGCACAAATTGGTCCACATCGGTCCATAATTATATATAGCCCCCATATAAACCGATCCCCTGATTTGGCTTGCGGAGCCTCTAAGAGAAGAAAATTTCATCCGATCCGGCTGAAATTTGGTACATGGTGTTAGTATATGGTCTCTAACCACTATGCAAAAATTGGTCCACATCAGTCAATAATTATATATAGCCACCATATAAACCGATCCCCCGATTTGGCTTTCGGGGGATCGCAAATTTCATCCGATCCGGAAGACCAAAATTCGTCTGATTCAGTTGAAATTTGGTACGTGGTGTTAATATATGGCCTCAAACACCCATGCAAAAATTGGTCGAAATCGGTCCATAATTATATATTGCCCCATATAAACCGATCCCTAGATTTGACCTCCGGAGCCACTTGGAAGAGCAAAATTCATCCGATTCGGTTGAAATTTGGTACGTGATGTTAGTATGTGGTATCCAACAACCATGCAGGAATTGGTTCATATCAGTCCATATAGCCACCCTATAAACCCATCCCCAGATTTGACCTCTGGCGGATAAGCAAAATTCATCTGATCTGATAGAAATTTAGTACGTGGTGTTAGTATATGGTCTCCAACCACCATGCAGGTATTGGTTCATATCAGTCCATAATTATATATAGCCCCCATATAAACCGATCCCGAGATTTGGTTTTGGAGCCTTTAGAGGAGCAAATTTCATCCGAGTCCGCAGAAATTTGGTACATTATGCTAGTATATTGCCGTTAACAACCATGCCTAACTAGGTCCATATCGGTCTATAGTTATATAGCCCTCAGATAAATCGATCCCCAATCACACAAAAATTGGTCCATATCAAGTTCATAATTCTATGTAGCCTCCATATTTCAATTCTGGCTCTCCACGTGCTGCGCCTGGCCGAACTTACGGCCGTATATACTTGTTTTTTTTTTTTTAATTTATTTACTCTTTTCTATTCTTATTTTTTTTAACTTTTTAACAATCATATTTTACAATTATTTTTTTTTTTTTTCAATTTAAATTATCGTACTATGATACTATAATAACATAATTTTTACTAAGTACTGTAACTTATAAGATTAAAAATTTTGTTGTGCTAGGACAACTCATATTTATAAATAAATAAATAATAGTGCCTAAGAATTCCCTAGTATAGAAATGCAATAGCAAAAATCAATTTAATATCATACGTTTATCATTGTATTTGTGGGTGTTTGTCTTAAAAATACAAGGTAATTGAATGACATTGTTATTCACAAAAAAGAAATCGTCCAGATTAAACCACGCAGAATTAAACAAAACAGATATTTAAGACAATTTATTTGTTTATCCAAAGTCAAATTCCAAAATGGCAAAATAATATTTCTAGTGTAAATTATTATGCTTTAGTTTTTTTTTCGTAAATTTTAACTAACAGAGCCTTCTCTTTTATTTGGATGTTTTTTTTTTTGCATTAAGTATTTTTTGAATATTATAGTTTGGTATTTAATTTATTCAAATTGGCTAAAGTTAAAAACAAACAAAATTCCAAAATTTAAGAAATAAACTCAAAATACGAGAAAAAATGTATATAAATTCAAAACAGACAAAAAACCCAAAATATTTTTGCATTTATCTTGTTTTGATTTGAGTGACGTCAATGTAAATTTTTTTGGCAATAATATAAGCAAACAAAAATACATTATAAAACAATAACAATAAATAATTAAAGAGATAATAACCTAGAAAGCCAGCTATGCATTGCGATGTATAGGAGTGCGTGTGTTTTTTTCTTACACTTTTAAAAGACTTGGTATGGTTTTGTTGCATACGGAAGAAGTGAACTTTAAAATATACCAAAAACCTAGAATAAACTAAAAAAAAACAAGTTCCTTTGATTGAATTAATACTTTCCACAGTTCATATAATTAAGGACACTCAATTTTTTTTAACAAAAATTGTGCACTTCATTAAAAATACTTTGACAAAATTTTATTTTATAGAAAATTTTGTCCAAATTTTATTTCTATAGAATTTTGACAAAATTTTATTTCTATAGAAAATTTTGTCAAAATTTTATTTTTATACCCACCACCATAGAATGGTGACGGGGGTATAATAAGTTTGTCATTCCGTTTGTAACACATCGAAATATCGATTTCCGACTATATAAAGTATATATATTCTTGATCAGGGAGAAATTCTAAGGCGATATAATGATGTCCGTCTGTCCGTCTGTCTGTCTGTCTGTCTGTCTGTCTGTCTGTCTGTTGTAATCACGCTACAGTCTTCAATAATGAAGCAATCGTGCTGAAATTTTGCACAAACTCGTCTTTTGTCTGCAGGCAGGTCAAGTTCGAAGATGGGCTATATCGGTCCAGGTTTTGATATAGTCCCCATATAAACCGACCTCCCGATTTGGGGTCTTGGGCTTATAGAAATCGTAGTTTTTATCCGATTTGTCTGAAATTTGAAATCTAGAGGTATTTTATGACCATTAAGAGGTGTGCCAAAAATAGTTAGTATCGGTCCATGTTTTGGTATAGCCCCATACAGACCGATCTCCCGATTTTACTTCTTGCGCTTATAGAAACCGCAGTTTTTATTCAATTTACCTGAAATTGGAAATCTAGAGGTATTGTAGGACCACAAATACGTGTGCCGAAAATTGTGAGTATCGGTCCATATTTTGGTATAGCCCCCATATAGACCGATCTCCCGATTTTAATTCATGGGCTTATAGAAACCGCAGTTTTTATTCAATTTACCTGAAATTGGAAATCTAGAGGTATTGTACGACCACAAATACGTGTGCCAAAAATTGTGAGTATAGGTCCATGTTTTGGTATGGTCCCCATATAAAACGACCTCCCGATTTGGGGTCTTGGGCTTATAGAAACCGTAGTTTTTACCCAATTTGTCTGAAATTGGAAATCTAGAGGTATTTTAGGACCACAAAGAGGTGTGCCGAAAATGGTGAGTATCGGTCCATATTTTGGTATAGCCCCCATATAGACCGATTTCCCGATTTTACTTCTTGGACTGCTAGAATCCGAATTTTTTATCCAATTTGTCTGAAATTTGAAATCTATAGGTATTTTAGGACCATAAAGAGGTGTGCCGAAAATGGTGAGTACTGGTCCATATTTTGGTATAACCCCCATATAGACCGATTTCCCGATTTTACTTCTTGGGCTTCTAGAATCCGAAGTTTTTATCCTATTTGCCTGAAATTGGAAATCTAGAGGTATTTTAGGGTCATAAAGAGGTGTGCCGAAAACGGTGAGTATCGGTCCATATTTTAGTATAACCCCCATAAGAACGATCTCCCGATTTAACTCCTTGGGTTTCTAGAAACCGTAGTTTTTATCTGATTTGCCTGAAATTGTAAATATTCTGCTACTTTAGGCTCACAAAAACGTGTATCGGATTAAGTTTTTATCGGTCCATTTGGTAATGCCTCCATATAGACCGACTTCAATTCATGAAAATTGCTTGAAACTCAATGTAAAATTTCCAGATTTTACTTCTACAAATTTAAGATTTCAAATCAAGACGTTATTTTATAATTTTCTTGCACACTTACAAGAGATGTTAATGATTCCTCTAAAACTCAAACAAAAATGGTTCTTATAAATCCAGAATCTGATATAGTCCTCATAGGTGAAATCTTTAAATTTATCTTCGGGAAGTGTCCTCAAGTCGTCAAGCCTTCCTGAACTTTCACAGGAAACCCTAATATTTGGTTCATGGTGGTGGGTATTTAAGATTCGGCCCGGCCGAACTTAGTGCTGTATATACTTGTTAAAGAAAATATTGTCAAAATTTTATTTCTATAGAAAATGTTGGCAAAATTTTATTTCTATAGAAAATTTTTGTCAAATTTTTTTGTCTAAAGAAAATTTTGTCCAAATTTTATTTCTAAGGAAAATTTTTATTGCTATAGAAAATTTTTGAAAATGTCAAAATTTTATTTTTATTAAAAATTTTGTAAAAATTTTATTTCTATAGAAAATATGGTCAACATTTTATTTCTATAGAAAATGTTGGGCCATTTTACTCCTATACAAAATTTTGTCAAAATTTTATTTCTATAGAAAATTTTCTCAAACTTTTATTTCTATAGAAAATTTTGTGCCATTTTATTTCTATAGTAAATTTTGTCAAAATTTTATTTCTAAAGAAAATTTTGTCAACATTTTATTTCTATAAAAAATTTTCTCAAAATTTTATTTCTATAGAAAATGTTGTGCCATTTTATTTATATAGAAAATTTTGTCCAAATTTTATTTTTGTAGAAAATTTTGTCTAAATTTTATTTCTATAGAAAATGTTGTCAAAATTTTATTTCTATAGAAAATTTCTATAGAAATAAAATAGAAATTCTATAGAAATAAAATTTTGTCAAAATTTTATTTCTATAGAAAATTTTGTCCAAATTTTATTTCTATAGAAAATTTTGTCTAAATTTTATTTCTATAGAAAATTGTGAACTTCATATTGCACTAAAGACAATTTTGCAATTTTTATCTCCAATTTTGTTTTTTTTTCAAACTACGAAATTTTCGTTAACAAGTGAAATGAAATAATTATATTAAAAATTGCTTAAATTTGTTGAAAAATATTTACTCATTTTTGTGAAATGAGCGTGACATATATGTTTGTTATAAAATTTAGTTAAAATTTTCTAAAATTACCAAAATTTTCCTTTCCTTGGTGGGTTCGCTGATTTTGTGTGTGTGTGTTCTACTTCACCTTTATGTGTTTATTTATTTCCTATTTTTACTTCTGTTTAATATATTTTAATATATAATATATTTTATATGTTATTATATTTTATTTTATAATTTTAATAATTTCAAAGATAAACAAACAAAAATGAAATTTGTTTTAAGTATATATATAAACAAGCTAATCTATGACTTCCCACTATTCACCATGTATAAACTTTAACATATTTTTAGGCTAGTTTATGGGAATCAAAACGTTGAAAACGATTTGAATTCAAGTATCAGTCAATGGTTTGTTTTTATTTTAGAGCTTGTCAGTAAAAAAATCTGATTTTTGAAATACTTGAATTTTTTTAGAGGTGATCACAAATTAACCTTCTTTTCATTCTATGACGCTATAAAATTTTATTTATTTTTAGGTTACATAACCTTTCATATTATGTGATTATATTGTTTCCGTGTAATATTCAAAATTAACAAGTATGTAAAGTCTAAAGTCGGGCGGAGCCGACTATATTATTCCCTTCACCACTATGTAGACAAACATTTGTGTTACCATCTCAACTACTTAAAATTTGCTGGGAGCTATATAAATGTTTGCATTTTCAGATACAAATACTTGGAAACAATTTTTTGTACTTCTACAAAAACTCTAGAATTAAAATTTAAATCGGCTAAAGCCCTGGGATGAAACACAATGTTAGTAAAAAATATGCACCCAGAGAAGGAATATGATCACCTCAAACATGTTTTAAGAGCAAAATGTTATTTTTGGGTGGTGACCATGTAACATGGTTTTCGCAACCATGTTATTTTCTCGGAAATCATGTATCTGATTTCGGCAAGCAGGTTATATTTTACGAGAAAATAACATTTTAGTGACAAACATGTTACATGTTCACCATACAAAAATAACATTTTGCTCTTGAAACATGTTTGAGGTGATCATATTCCTTCTCTGCGTGTGGGAAATATGAAGCGAGAGAAATTTGAATGCAATTGTACAAAAGAGATTTATGATTTTTCAGGCGATACATATGTATTCGAGATATAGGACAATTAGAGTAATATTTACAATTTTTGCTACTCAGCAGTAGCGATTTTACAAGGATATTGGTTAGATCTCGCCAAGATATTGGTCAAGTGTGGGTTGTGATATATTATTTGGTCTAGTCGGGCGACTTGGAGCCTTATTTAAAACTCATCCGTTCTGTGGAAATTTTGGCATTGCAGTGTGTAGGATATGGCTAAGATATGGGGAAATAATCACAGAATTTTGTGTAAAGTGTGAGAATTTTGGCCATATTTGTATTCTCTGAGGAAACTATCCAGTCAATTGGAGGAAAATCCCATTGAAAATGGGTCTAAAATATGAAACAGTCTACCATATTTCCCCAACTCTGGTGTACGTATATATGGGAGCTATATACAATCTGAACCAATTTTGACTAAATTTGACATGCATAGTTAGTATAATAATTCTGCTATCTATGCGAAATTTCACGTAAATGGGTGTATAACTTTGGCCCCCCTGGTCATATGAGTGCAAATCGGACAGGAGATTTATATGGGAGCCATATCTAAATCTGAACCGATTTCAACCAAATTTGCCACAATTGCCTATACTACTAAACGTACTCCTTGTGCGAAATTTGAACCAAATCACGGCAAAGCCCTGGATTTTGAGGCCATATAAGTTCAAATCGGACGAAAGATATATATGGGAGCTATATCTAAATCTGAATCGATTTTGACCATATTTGGCACATACAATAGAACCGTTAAAAGTACCGCTTGTGCAAAATTTGAAGTAAGTCAGGGCAAAACTCTGGCTTTTGAGACCATATAAGTCCAAATCGGGCGAAAGATATACATATGAGCTATATCTAAATCTGAACCGATTTTAAAAAAATTTGACACACTTAAGGATACTATTAAACGTACCCCTTGTGCAAATTTTGAAGCAAATCACGGCAAAACTCTGGCTTTTGTGGCCATATAAGTTCAAATCGGACGAAAGATATATATGGGAGCTATATCTACATTTGAACCGATTTCAATCAAATTCACCAAGCATTGGTAGAATGTCAATACTATCCTCTGTGCAAAATTTCACGAAGATCGGTAGTAATCTTTGGCCTCTGTGGTCATATGAGTCTAAATCGGACGAAAGATATATATGGGAGCTATATTTAAATCTGAACCGATTTGGTTGATAGTTTGCAAGTTTTTCGAGACTCATAAAATATTTGGATATACTGAATTTGAAGAACATCGGTTGATAAACACGCTAACTATGACCACATCGGGGATAAATATATATGGCAGCTATATCTAAATCTGAACCGATTTTTTCCAAAACCAATAGCGATTGTCTCTGTCCCAAGAAACGACCCTATGCCAAATTTGAGGACGATCGGACTTAAATTGCGAGCTGTACTTTGTGCACAAAATTACATATACAGACAGACGGACGGACAGACAGACAGACAGACGGACGGACATCGCTAAATCGACTCAGAATTTAATTCTAAGCCGATCGGTATACTAAAAGATGGGTCTATGACCACTATTTCTTGGCGTTACATACAAATGCCTAAACTTATTATACCCCGTACCACAGTAGTGGTGAAGGGTATAAAAATGAACTTTAACTTAATAAACTAAAATACAGTTATTCAAAAGTCCATAATTGAATTTTCCATTCCTATAACTGAGACGGCGATGTTATCAATTCATGTTTAAATTGTTAGGTTTGTTAGTTTTATATGTAACACAAATCGATATTGTTCCTTGAAGGACTACATTTACAGAGGTTACCCAAGGTCAAAGTTAAGCCCAATTCAATTGATATCACCTTCATTGTTGGTAGATACCAACATATCAATTACACCAAACCTATGTTTCTATTATATCTCTTAAAATGAAATTTATAAGGAGAATAGGGTTTCGTCTTGTTTGCTGATAACCAACAAAAAAACAGAGTCCAAAAACAAAAATATCACATTCTTATCGAAAGTTCATGATCATTGATTGTTCATCTCCGATAAGAAGTGGAATGGCGGTGTACTCTAAAATCAAATATAAATTTACACAAAAACAAGTAATAACGGTGTGGAGATCAACTGGAACGAAATTCATATACCCTGCTCCATGGATTTTAATTTTAATCATAATACTCTGATGTTTGCTAACGAGACTTAACTAATGCAGAAAATCTATAGATAATTCCAGAAAATTTCGTCATTTTTTCCTATAGACAATTTTGTCTAAATTTTATTTCTATAGAAAATTTTGTCAAAATTTTATTTCTATAGAAATTTTGTCAAAATTTTATTTTATAGAAATTTTGTCAAAATTTTATTTCTATAGAAAATTTTGTCAAAATTTTATTTCTATAGAAAATTTTATATATATATAGAAAATTTTGTCAAAATTTTATTTATATAGAAAGTTTTGTCAAAATTTTATTTATATAGAAGATTTTATCAAAATTGTATTTCTATAGAAAATTTTGTGTAAATTATATTTCTATAGAAAAATTTGTAAAACTTTTATTTCTATAGAAATTTTGTTCAAATTTTATTTCTGTAGAAAATTTTGTCAAAATTTTATTTCTATAGAAATTTTGTCAAAATTTTATGTCTATACAAATTTTGTCAAAATTTTATTTCTATAGAAAATTTTTTCAAAATTTTATTTATATAGAAAATTTTGTCAAAATTTTATTTATATAGAAAATTTTGTCAAAATTTTATTTCGATAGAAAATTTTGTCAAAATTTTATTTCGATAGAAAATTTTGTCATAATTTTATTTCTATAAAAAATTTTCTCAAAATGTTATTTCTATAGAAAATTATGTCAAAATTTTATTTCTTTAGAAAAATTTGTCAACATTTTATGTCTTTAGAAAATTTTGTCAAAATTTTATTTCTATAGAAAATTTTGTCAAAATTTTATTTCTATAGAAATTTTGTCAAAATTTTATTTTATAGAAATTTTGTCAAAATTTAATTTTATTTTATAGAAATTTTGTCAAAATTTTATTTCTATAGAAAATTTTGTCAAAATTTTATTTCTATAAAAATTTTCTCAAAATGTTATTTCTATAGAAAATTTTCTCAAAACGTTATTTCTATAGAAATTTTGTAAAAATTTTATTTCTATAGAAATTTTGTCAAAATTTTATTTCTATACAAAATTTTTTCAAAATTTTATTTCTATAGAAAATTTTGTCAAAATTTTATTTCTATAGAAAATTTGTCTAAATTTTATTTCTATACAAATTTTGTCAAAATTGTATTTCTCTAGAAAATTTTGTCAAAATTTTATTTCTATAACAAATTTTGTCAAAATTTTATTTCTATAACAAATTTTTTCAAAATTTTATTTCTATATAAAATTATGTCAAAATAGTATTTCTATAGAAAATTTTGTGAAATTTTTTTTTTCTATAGAAAATTTTGTAAAAATGTTATTTCTATATAAAATTATGTCAAAATGTTATTTATATAGAAAATTTTGTCAATATTTTATTTCTTTAGAAAATTTTGTCAAAATTTTATTTCTATAGAAAATTTTGTCAAAATTTTATTTCTATAGAAATTTTGTCAAAATTTTATTTCTATAGAAAATTTTGTCAAAATTTTATTTCTATAAAAAATTTTCTCAAAATGTTATTTCTATAGAAAATTTTCTCAAAATGTTATTTCTATAGAAATTTTGTAAAAATTTTATTTCTATAGAAATTTTGTCAAAATTTTATTTCTATAGAAATTTTGTCAAAATTTTATTTCTATAGAAAATTTTGTCAAAATTTTATTTCGATAGAAAATTTTGTCAAAATTTTATTTCTATAAAAAATTTTCTCAAAATGTTATTTCTATAGAAAATTATGTCAAAATTTTATTTCTTTAGAAAATTTTGTAAAAATTTTATTTCTTTAGAAAATTTTGTCAAAATTTTATTTCTTTAGAAAATTTTGTCAAAATTTTATTTCTATAGAAAATTTTGTCAAAATTTTATTTCTATAGAAATTTTGTCAAAATTTTATTTTATAGAAATTTTGTCAAAATTTTATTTCTATAGAAAATTTTGTCAAAATTTTATTTCTATAAAAAATTTTCTCAAAATGTTATTTCTATAGAAAAATTTCTCAAAATGTTATTTCTATAGAAATTTTGTAAAAATTTTATTTCTATAGAAATTTTGTCGAGATTTTATTTCTATAGAAAATTTTGTCAAAATTTTATTTCTATAGAAATTTTGTCTAAATTTTATTTCTATACAAATTTTGTCAAAATTTTATTTCTATAGAAAATTTTGTCAAAATTTTATTTCTATAACAATTTTTTTCAAAATTTTATTTCTATATAAAATTATGTCAAAATATTATTTCTATAGAAAATTTTGTGAAAATGTTATTTCTATATAAAATTATGTCAAAATTTTATTTCTTTGGAAAATTTTGTCAAAATTTTATTTCTTTAGAAAATTTTGTCAAAATTTTATTTCTATAAAAAATTTTGTCAAAATTTTATTTCTATAGAAATTTTGTCAAAATTTTATTTTATAGAAATTTTGTCAAAATTTTTTTTCTATAGAAAATTTTGTCAAAATTTTATTTCTATAAAAAATTTTCTCAAAATGTTATTTCTATAGAAAATTTTCTCAAAATGTTATTTCTATAGAAATTTTGTAAAAATTTTATTTCTATAAAAAATTTTCTCAAAATGTTATTTCTATAGAAAATTTTCCCAAAATGTTATTTCTATAGAAATTTTGTAAAAATTTTATTTCTATAGAAATTTTGTCAAAATTTTATTTCTATAGAAAATTTTTTCAAAATTTTATTTCTATAGAAAATTTTGTCAAATTTTTTTTCTATAGAAAATTTGTCTAAATTTTATTTCTATACAAATTTTGTCAAAATTGTATTTCTCTAGAACATTTTGTCAACATTTTATTTGTATAGAAAATTTTGTCAAAATTTTATTTCTTTAGAAAATTTTGTCAAAATTTTATTTCTTTAGAAAATTTTGTCAAAATTTTATTTCTATAGAAAATTTTGTGAAAATTTTTTTTCTATAGAAAATTTAGTGAAAATGTTATTTCTATATAAAATTATGTCAAAATTTTATTTCTATAGAAAATTTTGTCAATATTTTATTTCTTTAGAAAATTTTGTCAAAATTTTATTTCTATAGAAAATTTCGTCAAAATTTTATTTCTATAGAAATTTTGTCAAAATTTTATTTTATAGAAATTTTGTCAAAATTTTATTTCTATAGAAAATTTTGTCAAAATTTTATTTCTATAAAAAATTTTCTCAAAATGTTATTTCTATAGAAAAATTTCTCAAAATGTTATTTCTATAGAAAATTTTCTCAAAATGTTATTTCTATAGAAATTTTGCAAAAATTTTATTTCTATAGAAATTTTGTCAAAATTTTATTTCTATAGAAAATTTTTTCAAAATTTTATTTCTATAGAAAATTTTGTCAAAATTTTATTTCTATAAAAAATTTTTTCAAAATTTTATTTTATATAAAATTATGTCAAAATATTATTTCTATAGAAAATTTTGTGAATTTTTTTTTCTATAGAAAATTTTGTGAAAATGTTATTTCTATAGAAAATTTTGTCAAAATTTTATTTCTGTAGAAATTTTGTCAAAATTTTATTTCTTTAGAAAATTTTGTCAAAATTTTATTTCTATAGAAATTTTGTCAAAATTTTATGTCTATACAAATTTTGTCAAAATTTTATTTCTATATAAAATTTTGTAAAAATCTTATTTCTATAGAAATTTTGTCAAAATTTCATTTCTATAGAAATATTGTCAAAATTTTATTTCTATTGAAATTTTGTCAAAATTTTATTTCTATTGAAAATTTGTCAAAATTTTATTTCTATTGAAAATTTTTTCAAAATTTTATTTCTATATAAAATTATGTCAAAATATTATTTCTATAGAAAATTTTGTGAAAATTTTATTTCTATAGAAAATTTTGTGAAAATGTTATTTCTGTATAAAATTATGTCAAAATATTATTTCCATAGAAAATTTTTTGAAAATTTTATTTCTATAGAAAATTTTGTCAACATTTTATTTCTATAGAAAATTTTGTCAAAATTTTATTTCTTTAGAATGTCTGTCATGTCATGAATGTCTGTCATGTGTGTCAAAAGTATATTTTAAAAATTGTAAAATGCAATTTTTGAGAAGAAAAGAAACCTTAAAATTTGATTTAATCAGATTAATCAGAATAATTACAGTCCCTGGTCGTAGATCGTATCATTTAGGAATCGATAGTTAGAGCTACTGGTCTTAATGTGGGGCGATAACAAATTTTATATTCTCTAACATTACTTCTAAGAAAATATTTCATTTTTGGTATTTCTACATTATTTTCCATTAGCGATATTATCAAAAATTCTTGAAAATATTTATTATTTAATTGTATCGAAAAACAAAAAATTGGGAAAAACATGATATTTTTTATGTATTATGATAAAGTCTGTTAAAAGCATCCTTATCAATTTAAGATTTTTGTTTTGTTTTTTCCTATCTCCATATATAAGGGTAATAAAGTTTTGGCAATAGGTACAGAGTTGCTTTAGAACTCTACAAGTGTGCGGTTTTTTTATAGAAATTAATAATAATTGTCAAGTGATAAAAGTGAAATTTAAAGTGCAAAGTATAAGAGATATTTCAGAATGAGAGGTGAGTTTAGCAAACCTAAGGATAATTGTGAAAGAGTAACACGTCATCGATCTGAAAGAAAACACAAAGGATACATGAAATTTGCTGCACGAGGACATAAGGATTAAAGTGGAATATTTTGTTTTGAATTAAGGAATTTCAAAGATACAAGGATATTACATATTTGATTTTTTGGTTTTAAATGCAGGAATTGCCGAAAATATTTTTATTACGAATGTTCCAATTAAACATCTTTTGTTTTTGGAAAAAAATAACGATTAATTAAAATTATTACTTAATTACCTAGCAAAAATATTTCGAAGTTGGCCTAACGGCACAACTTTAAAAGTACTTCCAAAAATGTTCTCCCAAAGATGTTCTTTAATTTAACTAAATAGAAAGTTCCTATAATTCAATTTTTTATAATAGACGAGTCTATAAATAATTTTGAAACCACTCCCTCAAAAAAATCGCTTCTGTAACATATACTCCCAAACACATTTTGCTTCAAGCATATAAATTTTTGGGTATTGCCCAAACATTTATATATTTGATTTCTTCCAATATATAATATGTTTGAAAGCATATTGGTCTAAACAATATAATATGTTTGGGTAGTCTAAGTTACAAACATTACGTATTTGTCCATCCAAATTCAATAATGTTGTCTTCCAAAAAACTATATGTTATTATGTGAACATATAATATGTTTGGAAACATTTTGAACCCAAAAATATTATATGCTTAGAAGAATATTCTCCCAAAGAAGATTGTGCTCAATTTCTGCCTAATTGTATATTCCCTCACATTTTTCTCACTTCCCCGAGTTTTTTTAGTTCTTAGCACCTTTTTCTGTAATACAAACATTATAGAAGAAATTATTCAATTGTATAATTTTTTTTAAATTTTACCTTTTGCCGGACGGGGATTCGAACAGCGGACCACACAGTTTGTAAGCCAGCACACTAACCACTGGGCTACGTAGCTGTTATGGTCATCAAGAGATAATTATCGTTATAAGTTATATTTATATAGCATAGCTTGCTGCGCCCACGAGCCGATGCAAACATAACATTGTTTAACAACATAACATTGTTAAACATACATTTGTTGGCGAAGTGGATCAGTGGTTGGCACGTCCGTCTTGCATGCCAAGGGTCCTGGGTTCGATCCCTGCTTCGACCGATACCAATTTTTTTTTTTATTTTTTATTTTTTTACATATATTCCAGATACGTTCGGAATATCCCGAAAAGGTGTTCAACATTACATACTATTACATTAAATTTTTACTACGAAACTGTAAAGTGTGTCTTATAAAAGACTTAAAGTCAGAAAAGAACAGTGCTTGATATAAACGAAATGGACTGAGTTCAAATCATATATTATTTTTTTTTATTGCAAAAATAAAATTTTTGTAACAAAAAAAGGTTTTTGTATAAAGTTTAAAATTTTTGAAATATTTTTCCATCGAATCCTAAAGTTAACGATAACCATTCAAAAGCATATTATATTTAAATTCCAAACAATAATTTTACAACCAACACATAAATTTTTTTTAGGTTCGAACAATTGTTAGTTTTCTTTAATAATTTATTTTAAAGAAAATAAACTTATTCAATTGTTGCTTTGGATCATTCCCCACCAAGTTATAATACAATTTGCCGAAAAAAGTTATAATGTTATTCTGGTTTTACCGCGGAACTCAATGTCCGCTTTTATTTTCGAAAGTTCCGTCAACTCCTCTTGGACTACTTAATAATAAAGAGGAACTAAACTTTGTTTTTATAGATCTTACTGTTTAATTTTTTACTGTTTCCCAATGTTTACTGTCACAACTCTAAAAAGAGTACACTGAAAAAAATATTGTCGTGAGACCAAAGATTTCATGTCCTTAAAATAAGAATACAAATTTTGCTTAGCTTAGAAGACGCATTTCTCTAATATAAAGTTTTTTTTTCTATGTTCAAAAGTCGATGAACTTTTCAATGAAGTCGTGTTGTCCTTATAATTAAGTGATTTGAATTGAAAATGAGTATTATAACATGAAAGAAAAAATTTTTGGACTAAGGTCAACTTTACTTTAATAATTCATAAAATTTTTTTAAATTTAATGAAATTGTCTTTAAATTAGTTGCATTTTTGCATCGTGACAACGAAGCAAAAATCGGTAAAAAATAGGAAAATGTTTTTCAACACTTTATTTCAAAGACGTTTTTACTTGAAACATAGCATAATTTCTACCGTCTTGTTTTTAACGGACTTTTTATAACATATGAAAAAAACTGAAAAAGCGAAAAATTAAAATTTGCTTCATAGAGTCAAATACACAAAACCCACATTTAAAGGAGAATTGTGTCTTAAAAGTATCCTTACTTGAATTCTCGGCTTCATTGGCTCGGAATCAATACCAAAATTGTTAAAATAGAGACACAATCTTTGGAACCGGGCATGGTTTTTTTTTTCAGTGTATAGTGCCCTTTCGTTAGTTTTTATGAAGATCCCTTTAATTACCTTTGTTTGAATATTTTGACTTACTCGTCCTACGTTCCGATTTGTTTTGACGAAACAAAAAAAATTGTGCCCGTAATGTGAAAATGATAAACAAAACTCATGCTATTTTTATACCCTAAACCACATAGTGGTCAGGGTATAATAAGTTTGATCGGCCAAAAAAGGTGCCTACCAGAAATATTGATTTTAGACCCCATAAAATATATACCGATCGACTCAGAATCACCTCCTGAGTCGATCTAGCGCTTGGTGTCCGTCCTCCCATATATATGTATCGCCCGATTTCGACAAATGGGGTCACGTTGCGCTTTTTTTCAAACGGATCGTCACCAAATTTGGCAAAAGGTTATCTTTTCCATCGCCCTTCAAGTCTGCAAAATTTCATCCAAATCGGTTCTGATTTAGATATAGCTCCCATATATATGTACCACCCGATTTTTCTAAATTTGTCCATAAAACCCTTATCTATCAACCGATCTTACTCAAATTTGGCTAAATTTAATCTTCTATAGCACTAACTATATGTGCAAAAAATCATCGAAATCGGTTCCGATTTAGCTATAGCTCCCATATATATGTACCACCCGATTTTTCTAAATTTGTCCATAAAACCCTTATCTATCAACCGATCTTACTCAAATTTGGCTAAAGGTAGTCTTCTATAGCACTAACTATATGTGCAAAAAATCATCGAAATCGGTTCAGATTTAGATGTAGCTCCCATATATATGTAAAGCCCGATTTTCCCAAATTTGGCCATAGAACCCTTATTTATTAACCGATCTTACTAAAAGTTGGCTAGATCCAGTCCTCTATAGTACTAACTATATGTGCAAAATTTCATCGAAATCGGTTCAGATGTAGATATAGCTCCCATATATGTATCACCCGATTTTGAAAAATTCGCCCCTAATAACCTTATGTTTGACCATAAAGGCCTCATTTCTTAACTGATCTTACTCAAATCTTGCACAAGGTAACCTTTTGTGGTATTAATCAAACCAGCAAAATATTATACAAATTGGTTCAGATTTAGATATAGCTTCCATATATATGCATCGCTCGATTTTCACAAATTTGGCCATAGTACTCTTATTTATTAACCAATGTTACTCAAATTGCAAATTTTGATGTACTAGTCGATCGTACTTATACGTACTTGTAGCTCTTACATAAGAATATTGCTCGATTTTTACAAATTTGTATTTATTACCCACATTCATTTAACGATTTTCTCTTTTTTAATAATGGGCTCAATATTAGTGGCATACCAAGTTCACCAATGTGGTATCACAATGGACTGAATAGTCTAAGTGAGCCTGATACATCGGGCTGCCACCTAACCTAACCTAACCTAACCTAACTCTGTAGGTGCAATATCAACACAGCCAGTGTTGCTAGAAGTAGGGGAAATTCCCTATATGTAGGGTTTTTCTAATATTTAGCGTCTTGTAGGGACGTAGGGCCACAATGTAGGACATTTTCACTCAACACAATTGGTAAGGCAAGGCTTGATCTTTAACAATGTGTGGTAAACTTTATTCCTGAAGAAAATTTTGTCAACATTTTATTTCTATAGAACATTTTGTCAAAATTGTATTTCTATAGAATTTTTATTTTTCAAAATATTATTTCTAAAAAAAAATTTCTCAAAATTTTATTTCTGTGGAATTTTGTCTCAAAATTTTATTTCTGTAGAATTTATTGTCAAAATTTTATTTCTATAGAAAAATTTTTCACAAAAATTTGTTTATAGAAACTTTTTCCAAAATTTTATTTTTATAAAGATTTAACAAAAAAGATTACTAATTTGGGTAGAATTCTACCAACTGTGGCAACCGTGGTCGTAATACAAATTTATATTCTAAGTTATATACGTTGCATATTCATGTTTTAAGATAATAAAGTACTTAGAACCATTTTTGTTTTGTAAAATTTTTTAAATTTAACGAAAAATATAGTAGGGAAAATTGTTTGGGAATGTATAGGAAAGTAGGGAACTTTTTTTTGTCCTTGTAGGGTAAACCGAACATTTTCCCTGGCAACATTGACTATGAGCTATAGTCAGATTGACACAAAGCACCCATAGACATGTACCCCTTAATTTTCTTAAATATGCAACTGCGGTTTATCTCCCAGACCTATATGTTACCCCACAAATGCTTATGATTACTAATTCTGTAATGGAGGTTTAGGGTATGATATAGTCGGCCCCGCCCTACTTTCTACTTTACTTACTTGTTTCAAATGTCTTTTCTCTTGGTTCCGAATGAATTTTCTCTCTAAATACTCATTTTAATATTTTTACTGAAGCATATACAATTTTTGGCGAAGTCTTATATCACAACATATATATGTTTTACTCCAAATTTGTAAATTTATACTTGTTTATATTTACACATAGTATTTTTCCAATCTTTAATGAAATTTTCTTTGTGTATATATATTTTTAAGGCGCCAATTGGTTACTTTCATTATTTTACATCCAGCATACACTTTATGTCTCTGTTTCTAAACACATATATGTTTATAGTCTATTTCTAAACTAATATATGTTTGCATCCAAACATATTATATTTACAAACATTTTATGTCCCAAACATAATATGTTCTAACATATTAACATATATGTCCCAAACATGTTATACTAGTTTATGAGCATTATATGCTTGCACTTAAAAATATTGTGTTTAAAAATTTGAGTTCCAAACATATAATTTTTACACCCAAACATATGGAAAACAGTCTTTTTCGTCCGTGTATATGCAGGAAGTTCCGCATATCAAATAAACCGATCGTTTATAATTATTGACTGATATGGACCCAGTTTTGCATGGTTCTTAGAGGCCAGAGGCCATATACTAACACCACACTGAAAAAAAAGCATATCCGGTTCCAAAGATTTTGTCTTTACTTTAAAAATTTTGGTATTGATTCCGAGCCAAAGAAGCGGAGAATACAAGTAAGGATACTTTTAAGACACAATTCTCTTTTAAATTCGGGTTTTGTGTACTTGCTTCTAGGAAGAACATTTTAATTCTTCGTTTTTTCAACTTTTTTTCTTCATATGCTACCAAAGTCCTTTAGAAACGAAATAACGACAACTTTATTTTCCAAAATAAGACACGACTTCCAGTAGAAATTATGCTGTGTTTCAAGTAAAAAACGTCTTTAAAATAAAGTGTTGAAAAACATGTCCTACATTTGAACGATTTTTTGCTTTGTAGTCAAGATGCAAAAAGACAACAAATTTAAAGACAATTTCATTAAATTTAAAGATTTTTTCTGAATTATTAAAGTCAAGTTGACCTTAGCCCAAACATTTTTTCTTTCATGTTATGATATCCATTTTTAAATCAAATCACTTAATTATAAGGACAATACGACTTCATTGAAAAGTTTATCGACTTTTGGTCAAGGAAAAAAACTTTATACTAAAGAAATGCGTTTTTATGCTAAGCAAAATTTGCATTCGTATTTTAAAGACATGAAATCTTTGACCTCACGACAATATTTTTTTCAGTGCACTCACCGACTCAATCGGATGTAATGAAATTTGCACCTACAAGAGGTTCAGCAAGACAAATCAAGGTATCGGTTTATATGGGGGCCATTTATAATTATGGTCCGATATGGACCAATTTGTGCATGGGTGTTAGAGGCCGTAGACTAACACCACGTACCAAATTTCAACCAGATCTGATGAAATTTGAGAGGAGAGGAGGCTCCGGTAGCCAAATCTGGAGATCGGTTTATATGGGGCCTATATCGCTAGATCGACTACGAATTTCACCACCACCTAGTATCGCAAATCACAAAATTTTGGTTTGGCGATATTTTCTTAGTTCTAAAACATACAAATTTAAATTTTGGCATAGTTTTCTTCGACAACATTTTCTATAGAAATAAAATTTTGACAAAATTTTCTATAGAAATTAAATTTCGTCAAAATTTTCTATAGAAATTACATTTGCAAAAATTTTCTATAGAAATAAAATCTTGACAAAATTTTCTATAGAAATAAAATTTTGCAAAAAAATTTCTATAGAAATAAAATTTTCATTCGTTTTGTTTTGTTATTGTTAGGTTAGGTTAGGTTAGGTTAGGTTATGTGGCAGCCCGATGTATCAGGCTCACTTGGACTATTCAGTCCATTGTGATACCACAGTGGTGAACTTCTCTCTTATCACAGAGTGCTGCCCGATTCCATGTTAAGCTCAATGACAAGGGACCTCCTTTTTATAGCCGAGTCCGAACGGCGGTGCACATTCCAGTGAAACCACTTAGAGAAGCTTTGTAACCCTCAGAAATGTCACCAGCATTACTGAGGTGGGATAATCCACCGCTGAAAAACTTTTTGGTGTTCGGTCGTAGCAGGAATCGAACCCACGACCTTGTGTATGCAAGGCGGGCATGCTAACCATTGCACCACGGTGGCTCCCGTGGTGCAATGGTTAGCATGTTGGTTTTGTTCTATGTTATTAAAAACCCAGCCAACTGCACTCAAATCGATGATTTGACGGTGGCAAAGGAAAATAGATATGTTTGTACGAATTTATTTCGGCATAAGCCGGCTATCATGTAAACTCGTTTTCGGAAAGTTCAAGTGTGGTTCATTGTTCGGTTTAATGAACTGCCTGAATTTATTCTGATAATTGGTTGATAGTTTTGCTGCAAGTAGAGGATGCTGATGAGGAATGTGGTAATTCCGAAACGTGCGTCCATCCAACCATCTGGGCAGTCTATAGGGATTTGCCCAAATAAATTTGACAAACATTCTTTTCCTCTGTTGGTTAAGCTACACTTGTACTTTAGTCAATGCATGGTTTTAGGCTGAAATCAAAAACAACAACAATGAAATAAAATTTTGCAAAAATTTTCTATAGAAATAAAATTTTTACAAAATTTTCTATAGAAATAAAATTTTTACAAAATTTTCTATAGAAATCAAATTTTGCAAAAATATTCTATAGAAAAAAAATTTTGTAAAAATTTTTTATAGAAATAAACTTTTGGAAAAATTTTCTATATAAATAAAATTTTGTTAAAATTTTCTACAGATATAAAAATTTTGACAACATTTTCTATAGAAATAAAATTTTGACAAAAGTTTTATGAAAAACTTTAATATATTGTTTTTGTTTTTTTTTTTTAATTTGGTAAATTTTTTGTAAAAGTTTCTTCCAATTATGGTAGATTATTATTGGCACCAGTGGGAACCGTGGGAAATTTTTACTAAAACATTATAAATCCCATGAACTAAAATATTGTTAAATTGGCTTAAATATCTCGTAGGATTCATCTTTACATTAAAGAAAATTCTATTGATCTGACGTCAAATTGTATTAAAGAAACGGAATTCATAAAAAGCATATTTTTCTATCAGTGTAAGGTAAATAGAGTAGAGTATCTAGCTGCAGTAATTTTTATTAGGTTTTCGGCTCTGTAAGTAAAATATATGATTAGAATTAAATTTTGTGTACTTACCCAATTTTATGTATTGTTCCCATCTTTCATATGAAAACTTTTCCACATTTTAGGTTCTCTTTTAGCACTAGCAGTTCTAGCTGCTATAGCCATCCCATCAATGGCAGTTGATAAAGAATGCGTAGAACGTAAACTACAGGGTCTTCGCATGCATTGGCCAAATCCTACATCATGCACTAGTTTCTATCGATGCACAAATAAAAATGTGAAACGTGAATTTAAATGTTCCGAGGGCAAAGAGTATAACCCGAAAACAGGCAGATGTGGACCCCAGGGCAGAAATTTTTGTAAATTAAGTTTAAAGGCCCCATTGGCTGAGGTAAAGCATCTTCTTAAGTTTATTTCGGTTTTTTTTATCAAGGTTTTCTTTCATAATTAGACTGAGGATAATCCCTGTGCCGGTGCTATTTCGGGAACATTTGTGGCCGATAGCAAGAGCTGCCGCAGTTTCAGTATTTGTAATAATGATTTAGCCTATCCCCAAACATGCGATGCTGGAAGCTTTTACAATGAAACCCTTAGCGCATGTGTACCCGATGTGAAGACCGCATGTTGGGAAAATCTTTGTATGGACCAGGCAAATGGAGCTTTCTTGGCAAATGATAATGATTGCTACAGTTTCTATGTGTGTTCCGATAAAACAGTTGTAACTCAAAATTGCCCCAAGGAGAGCTATTTCAATAAAGAAACTTTGAATTGTATTCCCGGTGTGTGTCCCTCAGATATGACAACAACTGTTAAACCATCGGACACAACAACAGTATCTTCGGAAACGGATGAACCCACAGATACAACAACAGAATGTCCAACGACCATGGCAACACCTACAACAAGCTCGGCAACTCCTTGTACAACGACAACATCTTGTACTACAACAACAACTTGTACTACAACAACAACTTGTACTACAACAACAACTTGTAGTACGACAACAACGACATGCACTACTACCACGACATCAACAACATGTACAACTAGTACTACAACACCTTGTACAACTATCGAGGAAACTACAACTACTTGTACAGATGAGACAACAACCACTTGTACTCCAGATGAAACTACAACCGAAGAAACTACAACCGAAGAAACTACAACTGAAGAAACTACAACCGAAGAAACTACAACAGAAGAAACTACAACCACATGTACCGAAGAAACTACAACAGAAGAAACTACAACCACATGTACGACTACTACAACATGTTCGACTACCACCACAACACCTTGTACAACTGCCGATGAGACAACAACCACTTGTACTCCAGATGAAACTACAACCGTAGAAACTACAACCGAAGAAACTACAACGCCATGCACCACAACAACAACGACATGTACGACTACTACCACATGTTCGACTATCACCACAACGCCCTGTACAACAACCGAAGATACTACAACTACTTGTACTCCAGATGAAACTACAACCGTAGAAACTACAACCGAAGAGACCACAACCGAAGAAACAACAACTGAAGCAACTACAACCGAAGAGACTACAACAGCAGATACTGAAGAAACAACAACCCCATGTACCACAACAACAACGACATGTACGACTACTACAACATGTTCGACTACCACAACAACACCTTGTACAACAACCGAAGAAACTACAACTACTTGTATAGATGAAACTACAACCGAAGAAACCACAACCGAAGACACAACAACTGAAGCAACTACAACCGAAGAAACTACAACTGAGGAGACTACAACAGCAGATACTGAAGAAACAACAACGCCATGCACGACTACTACAACATGTTCGACTACCACTACAACATCATGTACAACTACCGAAGAAACTACAACTCCAGATGAAACTACAACCGTAGAAATTACAACAACATGTACCGAAGAAACTACAACCGAAGAAATTACAACAACATGTACCGAAGAAACTACATCATCATGTACCACACCAACTACAACACCATGCTCTACAACAACAACAACATGTACCACCACTACCACAACATGCACTACCACCACACCTTGTACTCCTACTACTGCCAAGGTAAAATGACAAAAATAAAATTCGCACAAAATTTTCTATAGAAATAAAATTTTGACAAAATTTTCAATTGATATAAAAATTTTGAACAATTTTCTATAGAAATAAAAATTTTAGCAAAATTTTCTATAAATTTTTTAACAAAATTATCTATAGAAATAAAATTTAGACAAATTTTTCTATAGAAATAAAACTTTGGCAAAATTTTCTATAGAAATAAAACATTGAGAAAATTTTCTATAGATATAAAAATTTTGACAATTTTTTTTATAGATATAAACAATTTGACAAAATTTTGTATAGATATAAAAATTTTTTAAAAATTTTCTATAGATTTAAAAATTTTGATAAAATCGTCTATAGAAATAAAATTTTGAGAAAATTTTCTATACAAATAAAATTTTGAGAAAATTTTCTATACAAATAAAATTTTGACAAAATTCTCTGTAGAAAAAAAAAATTGACAAAAATCTCTATAGATGTAAAACTTTTGACATTTTCTATAGATATAAAAATTTGATAAAAGTTTCTATACAAAAAAAATTTTGGCAAAATTTTCTATAGAAATAAAATTTTGCAAAAATTTTCTATAGAATTAAAATTTTGACAAAATTTTCTATAGAAATAAAATTTTGACAAAATCTTCTGTAGAAAAAAAATGTTGAACATTTTCTATAGATATAAAAATGTTGACAAAATTTTCTATAGTAAAGAAAAATTTTATAAAATTTTCTATACAAATACAATTTTTACAAAATTTTTGATAGATATAAAAATGTTCACAAAATTTTCGATAGATATAAAAATTTTGTCAAAGTTTTCCATAGAAATAAAATTTTTACAAAATCTTCTATAGAAATAACAAAATTTTGTTAAATATTTCTGTAAAAATAAAATTTTGTTAGAATTTTCTATAGGCATAACAATTTTGCAAAAATTTTGACAAAATTTTCTTTAGAAATAAAATTTTGACACAATTTTCTATAGAAATAAAATTTTGACAACATTTTCTATAGATATCAAAATGTTGAGAAAATTTGCTATAGAAATAAAATTTTGTTAAAATTTTATATAGGTAGAAAATTTTCGACAAAATTTTCAATAGAAATAACAAAATTTTTATAAAAGTTTTGACATTTAATAAAAATTTGTTGTCAATATTTTCTGTAGATATAAAAATTTTGACAGAATTTTTTTAATTTTCCATATTAATGTTTTTTCCAGATCATTTGCGATCCAACCAAATGTGAAAATGCCAGCGGAAATTCCACATTTCCTGCAAATGGAACAAATGCCGGTTATTGTGTCTGCAGCAATGGTGTAGTCGAATATCGTAAATGTCCCGATAATTCTGCATTTGATAGCAATCTCTTAGTCTGTATGATTGAAAGTGCAGCCTTGAAAGAAATCACCTGCCGCGGTGGTTATGCTGAGGGCGAATTCATACCCCATTTGAGAAATCGTGAAAAATTCTATATTTGCTTTAATGGAGAACTTGTGGAAACTAAATGTGGAGCTGGTAACTATTTCAGTAAAGAAAAGCAAAGTTGCGTACCCTATGGCAATGATCAGGGATCTACATCGCGTCGCAAGCGTAGTGTAGCCTTTGATATGATCAATGGGCCCACAGATGATTCCTGTCCTGGTGGTTATAAAAATGGTGATACTATACCTCATCCCAGAGATTGTTCTAGATGGTTAATCTGTTGTACGGGAGAACTGAAAGAAAAATCTTGTGCACCCGGAGAGCACTTCAATGCCGATACCATGCAATGTGAAGAAGATATTCACAACGTTTGCGTAATGGAGGGAATAAGTTGTGTAGGCAATGCAACCCTACAAAATCCTGCCAACTGTTCCACCTACTTTGTATGTTGTGGTGGCCAATATAGAGAAGAATCCTGTGGTGAAGGTTATTTCTTCAGCAAAGAAACCCAACAATGTGAAATTGATACTGACTATATGTGTTGGCCCTGTTCCGATGGTGAAACTATTCCTGGCGAGGAGTGTGATAAATACCTAATGTGTAGTGATGGAGAGTTTACACCCCAAGAATGTGGCATTGACAAATACTATGACGCTGAACAGCAAACCTGTGTTCCAGATACGAAATTCGTCTGCTGGATTAATGTGTGTGCAAATGAGACAACGGGAACACTTTTGCCAAGCCCTTTGCAATGTAATGCATTCTATTCCTGTGATAAAGGTATGCCCACACTATTGGAGTGTGACGAAGGTGAATATTTCAATGTAGAGGATCATGCTTGCCAACCTGATCTGGAGGCTGTATGTTACAATCCCTGTGCCCATGTGGACAAGATTACCGTTTTACCTCATCCAAGTTGCAATAAATACTATTGGTGCAATTGCAATCAGACATTGGTGGGTACTTGTAACACAGGTGGTTTTGATCCCGAAATTGGCAGCTGTAATCCCAATTATAAATGTGATACCAATTTATGTGATGATCAACCAGATTACTACACTTATGGGGATGATGATGACGATACTAAATTTTACGTTTGTATTGATGGAGTACCCATAGAGCATACATGTCCCGAAAATAAAACGTTCAATGGTTTTATCTGTGCTCATAAATCGGATGTAAGTGCGGATCCCCTATGATCTTCAGATTCTGTTCACTAATTTTTTCTTTAATTTTAGGCCGATTGTGATTCCACAATGTGTGAAACACTCGATAATTATGAGGCCTTCCCCACACTGAATTCTTCGGAGACAAATGCTTTCTGTATGTGCATTGATGGTTTTGCTACGAAATACGATTGTCCCCCGGAATATTATTTCAATGAAACTTACGGAATGTGTACTTCGGTAGGGGAAAATTGGTTATAATTTGAGAAAATATCGATTTCTTATTTTTTTCCATTTCATTTCAGAATGCCGCCTGTGATCCCATGATCTGTAAGACCAGTCCCGATTTCTTTGTCTTCGCTAATAACCATGATACCAACAGTTTCTGTTTGTGTCTCAATGATGAACCAGTCGTTGTGGAATGTCCCAGTGGCAGTTATAATCCATATACTTCATCTTGTACGAATGTTCAAATTTCGGTAAGTCGGAATATGTTGCAATTTTAACCACAGATAAAACTTTTTGCAATGAAATGCTTTTCATTTCAAATGAAACCTTCTTTCATTTCAAATGACACTTTTTCATTTCAAATGAAACCTTTTTTCATTTCAAATGAAACCTTTTTTCATTTCAAATGACACTTTTTTCATTCAAAATTTTAACTTTGTGTTTAATTATACCCACCACCATAGAATGGATATGAGCATATAATAAATTTGTCATTCAGTTTGAAACACATCGAACGATCGATTTTCGACTATACAAAGTACTGTTAAACCTCTAAAACTTGGACACTCTGAAAAGTGGATACCTCCCAAACGTGGACAGTTGTCTGGGTATATCGGTATATAGCCCATCTTCGATTTAGGTTTTGATATAGCCCCCTTATAAACCGACCTCACGTTTCATGGTCTTGAGTATCTAGACATCGAAATTTTTATTTTAGATCCTCAAACAGGTGTTCCGAATATGATGTGAATCGGCCCATGTTTTGCTAAAACTGCCATGCAGCCAGCCTTTTGTCAAAATTATATTTTTATAGAAAATGTTGTCAAAATGTTATTTCTACAGAAAATTTTGTCAAAATTTTATTTGGATAGAATTTTTTTTTCAAAATTTTATTTCTATAGAAAATTTTGTCAAAATTTTATTTCTATAAAACATTTTGTCAACATTTTATTTCTATAGAACATTTTGTCAATATTTTATTTCTATAGAAATGCGAAATTTATAATTTCTTTTAAGTCAAACGTTTCAGACAAGCGTTAGAATGGACAAAAAATTATATAATTATTTATTTAACAAAATATCACATTTTTTTTTAATTCACATCCAAAACACTGACTTTGCCCTATGACAAGCTCATGTTAAATTCATCGCTTCTGCGACAATTTTGCACCACTTCCGAATTCAAAAAGAATATTTTCACTACTTTTTTGGCGACGCTTTTTTTGCTGAAAAGTTAGTGCATATATTTGCCACACCCAGAAGGAGCCGAGATATCCACATTGTGCCTTTGGCAATAATGTTCAGGGTCAACCCCTGAATTGATTTGTCGATGTCCGTCTGTCTGTGAATACATTTTTGGAATCAAAGTCTAGGTCGAAGTTTTAGTCGAATCGAATTCAAATTTGGCACAGATATGTATTTTGGGTCTGAATAAAACCATATCGGAAGGAACTTATGTGCACGGTTGCCACAGTTGGTACAATTCTCACACAAAAAGGTCGATTTTTTACTGCTAGGTAGAATTCTTGATGTTTTAGTAGATTTTGCAAAATATTCCTGTCCAATTAAGACCTACTTAATTTTTCTTATAGATTTTGACAAAATGTCTATAGAAATAAAATTTAGACAAATTTCTTAAATATATAAAACATACAAAAAAATTTTAACAAATTTTTCGAAAGAAAAAAAAAATTGTCAAAATTTTCTATAGAAATAAAATTTTGTCACAATTTTCTATAGAAATAAAATTTTGTCAAAATTGTCTATAGAAATAAAATTTTGTCACAATTTTCTATAGAAATAAAAATTTTTGTCAAAATTTTGTATAGAAATAAAATTTTGTCAAAATTTTCTATAGAAATAAAATTTTGTCAAAATTTTTTATAGAAATAAAATTTTATCAAAATTTTTAGTAGAAATAAAATTTTCTGTAGAAATAAAATTTTAGCAAAATTTTCTATAGAAATAAAATTTTGAAAAAATGTTCTGTAGAAATAAAATTTCGACGAAGTATTCTATGAAAATAAAATTTTGAAAAGTTTTCTGTAGAAATAAAATTTTAGAAAATTTTTCTATAGAAATAAAATTTTGTAGAAATTTTTCAATAGAAATAAAATTTTGTCAAAAGTTTTGACAACATTTTTCTACAGAAAAAGTTTTACCAAATTTTCTATAAAAATAAAATTTTGTAGAAAAATTTCTTTAGAAATAAAATTTTGTAGACACTTTTCTATAGAAATATATAATATTGCAAACTTATAAAATAAAATAATAAAACATTTCGTCGAAGAAAACAACGTTTTTTTCATAATAACCACAAAAACTTCAATTTGGTAGATTTTTTTTTCAAATTTTGGGAGATTATTTTTGACAAGAGTGGCAATGTCAAATGTGCTAAATTTAACTAAAATAGCTTCAGATTTAGATATGTAGAATTTAATAAAATTTCTTTCAATTTCTTTTTTCTTCGTGTTAATAGAAACAATGCGATCAACTTGTATGCCACAGTGAAAGTGACAACTACATCTATTCCTCCAATGATGACACATTGAATGGCTTCTGTCGTTGCCTATCTAAAGTTGGAGTATTCGAAAACTGCCCTGAGGGCTCTGTATTTAATCCCAACATGAATATTTGCAAATTAAACAATGTAAGTCCAATGTGATCCACGAAATGGGGCAATTTCAGTCCATATTCGTTTTGCAACCGCTCTATAATGGTATTTTGCATATTCCTTTTAGATTAATTGTGATTCATCCAAATGTCCAGCTGGTGAGGATAATGTAAAAATTCCAGCACTTACCACAACTCAAGGCTATTGCGAATGTGTCGATGGAGAGGCAACTTATTATAATTGTGACGATAATGGCGATTTTAATGCAACCTCTGGAGAATGCATGCCACCAATCTGTAATCCAGTTCAATGCATTGGTGCTGCAGATGGCACTGCCTTTGCTGCCGAAGGAACTACCACAGGTTTTTGTTTATGTATCAATGGTAATGTGCAATATCGTGATTGTCCTGATGGAGGCGTCTTCAGTGATGTAACGAATACATGTAAAATTCCCATGGTACCCTGTAAGAATGAAAGCTGCGCAGGCCAATTGAATGGTATCAAAGTAACCGCATGGGGTACCATGAATGGTTATTGTTTGTGCAATAATAATGTGGCTACCTATGAAGATTGTCCCAATCATTGGGTATTCGTGGAGGACGATCAGACCTGTAGTCCACCGAATACACCTGTAGAGGTAAGCGATATAGTGTTAAAGCTCACAGCCATATAAGGAATATGATCATCTGAAATCTCAATGTTTCAAGAGCAAAATGTTAGTTTTGCACATGGAACGGTAGCATGTTTATGACAATCATATTATTTTTATGGGAAATTATGTATAGGATTCCGGCAATCAATATTTATGATTCACTAATAAATTTTTGTGACAAAAATGTTCTACGTCTCCCTTACAATATTCCCATTATGTTATTGAGACATGTTTGAGGTGATCATATTGGTTCTCTGCGTACATAAACGTAATGATTTTTTATTTAAATTTTATTTTCCCTAGGATTTATGTGATATGAATTATTGCTCGGAAGCTGAAGCTTACTTGAATGAAAAATTCCCCTCCCAAAATAATGCCTATGGTTATTGCATGTGTGCCAAAGATGGCACCACTTTTACGTACTGTAGTGAGGGTGAAATATTCGATATAACATCACGGGAATGTGCCCCCTCAACAGAAGTAAGTAATTTCTTTAGAAAATCCGGGCGTATATATTTCAATTTTCTATAGAAATAAAATTTTGACAAAATTTGACAAATTTATATTCTGCAAAATCTGTTGGTATCTGACTAATATTTTTGAAAAGCTTATTTTTAATTTCAAATAATGATCATTTTTATACCCTCCACCATGAGGGAGGGAGCCACCGTGGTGCAATGGTTAGCATGCCCGCCTTGCATACACAAGGTCGTGGGTTCGATTCCTGCTTCGACCGAACACCAAAAAGTTTTTCAGCGGTGGATTATCCCACCTCAGTAATGCTGGTGACATTTCTGAGGGTTTCAAAGCTTCTCTAAGTGGTTTCACTACAATGTGGAACGCCGTTCGGACTCGGCTATAAAAAGGAGGTCCCTTGTCATTGAGCTTAACATGGAATCGCGTAGCACTCAGTGATAAGAGAGAAGTTCACCAATGTGGTATCGCAATGGACTGAATAATCTAAGTGAGCCTGATACATCGGGCCGCCACCTAATCTAATCTAACCTTTGACAAAATTTTCTATAGAAAAAAATATTGACTTAATTTTCCATAGAAATAAACTTTTGTACAAAGTTTCTATTGAAAAAATTTTGACAACATTTGTAGAGAATAAAAACTCTTGACAAAATTTTTTATAGAAATAAAATTTTAACAACATCTTCTATAGAAATAAAATTTTGACAAAATTTTTTATATAAAAAAATAACTTTGACAAAATTTTCTATAGAAATAAAATTTTGGCAAAAATTTCGATAGAAATAAAATATTGACAAAATTTTCTATAGAAAATAAATTTTAACTAAATGTTCTATAAAAAAAAAATTAACAAAATTTTCTATAGAAAAATAAAATTAAAAAAAAAATCAATAAAAATAAGCTTTTGATAAAATTTTCTACAGAAATAAAATTTTGAAAAATTTTCTATAGAAATAAAATGTTGTACAAAATTTTCTATAAGAATAAAATTTTGAGAACATTTTCTGTAAAAAAAAATTACAAAATTTTCTATAGAAATAAAATTTTGATAAAATTTTCTGTAGAAATAAAAATTTGATAACATTTTCTGTAGAAATACAATTTTGACAACATTTTCTATAGAATTTAAAATTTTGACAAAATTTGCAATAGAAATATTTTTGTTTTTCAAGTTTTCTATAGAATTTAAAATTTTAACAAAAAAAAAATATTGACTTAATTTTCCATTGAAATAAAATTTTGTACAAATTTTCTATTGAAAAAATTTTGACAAAATTTCTAGAGAATAAAAACTCTTGACAAAATTTTTTATAGAAATAAAATTTTAACAACATTTTCTATAGAAATAAAATTCTGACAAAATTGTTTATATAAAAAAATAACTTTGACAAAATTTTCTATAGAAATATAATTTTGACAAAAATTTCGATAGAAATAAATTTTTGACAAAATTTTCTATAGAAAAAACTTTTAATTAAATGTTCTATAAAAAAATTTAACAAAATTTTCTATAGAAAATAAAATTAAAAAAAAAAATTCGATAAAATAAGCTTTTGATAAAATTTTCTATAGAAATAAAATGTTGTACAAAATTTTCTATAAGAATAAAATTTTGAGAACATTTTCTGTAAAAAAATGTACAAACTTTTCTATAGAAATAAAATTTTGACAAAATTTTCTATAGAAATAAAATTTTGACAAAATTGTCTATAGAAATAAAATTTTGACAAAATTTTCTATAGAAATAAAAATTTGATAACATTTTCTGTAGAAATACAATTTTGACAACATTTTCTATAGAATTTAAAATTTTGACAAAATTTGCAATAGAAATATTTTTGTTTTTCAAGTTTTCTATAGAATTTAAAATTTTAACAAAAAAAATATTGACTTAATTTTCCATTGAAATAAAATTTTGTACAAATTTTCTATTGAAAAAATTTTGACAAAATTTCTAGAGAATAAAAATTCTTGACAAAATTTTTATAGAAATAGAATTTTAACAACATTTTCTATAGAAATAAAATTTTGACAAAATTTTTTATATAAAAAAATAACTTTGACAAAATTTTCTATAGAAATAAAATTTTGACAAAAATTTCAATAGAAATAAAATTTTCTATAGGAAATAAATTTTAACTAAATGTTCTATAAAAAAATTTAACAAAATTTTCTATAGAAAAATAAAATTAAAAAAAAATTCGATAAAATAAGCTTTTGATAAAATATTCTACAGAAATAAAATTTTGAAAAATTTTCTATAGAAATAAAATTTTGAAAAATTTTCTATAGAAATAAAATGTTGTACAAAATTTTCTATAAGAATAAAATTTTGAGAACATTTTCTTTAAAAAAAATTACAAAATTTTCTATAGAAATAAAATTTTGACAACATTTTCTATAGAAATAAAATTTTGGCAACATTTTCTATAGAATTTAAAATTTTGACAAAATTTGTAATAGAAATATTTTTGTTTTTCAAGTTTTCTATAGAATTTAAAATTTTAACAAAAAAAATATTGACTTAATTTTCCATTGAAATAAAATTTTGTACAAATTTTCTATTGAAAAAAGTTTGACAAAATTTCTAGAGAATAAAAATTCTTGACAAAATTTTTATAGAAATAGAATTTTAACATCATTTTCTATAGAAATCAAATTTTGACAAAATTTTTTATATAAAGAAATAACTTTGACAAAATTTTCTATAGAAATAAAATTTTGACAAAAATTTCGATAGAAATAAAATTTTCTATAGGAAATAAATTTTAACTAAATGTTCTATAAAAAATTTAACAAAATTTTCTATAGAAAAATAAAATTTAAAAAAAATCGATAAAATAAGCTTTTGATAAAATTTTCTACAGAAATAAAATTTTGAAAAATTTTCTACAGAAATAAAATTTTGAAAAATTTTCTATAGAAATAAAATGTTGTACAAAATTTTCTATAAGAATAAAATTTTGAGAACAATTTCTGTAAAAAAAATTTACAAAATTTTCTATAGAAACAAAATTTTGATAACATTTTCTGTAGAAATAAATATAGAATTTAAAATTTTAACAAAATTGTCATTAGTAATAAAATTTTGTACAAAATTTTCTATAGAAATAAAATTTTGACAAATTCTTTATAGAAATAAAATTTTGTACAAAATTTTCTATAGAAATAAAATTTTGACAAAATATTCTAAAGAAATAATATAAATACAATGTACAAACCACACCAATTACACATAATTTTACATTTCCTTTTTTTGCAAATTCTCCCATATAAATGTTATCGTTTTTTTTTCTCTCCAAAATTCTTTCTACTTTCAGAGTCAGTGCGATATATCCCTATGCGCTAATGCTACCGTGGATAATACATACACCACACCAGCCAAGAGTAACAATTCTTACTTCTGTTTCTGTTCGGGTCCAAACAATGTAATGCTACTCAGTTGTCCCAATGGAAAATATTACAGCGACACACAACAGAAGTGTGTTAGCAGTGTTGAAGAAGGATGCTCATGTCCTAATGGCCTACAAAATGGTGATCGCACTGCCGACTCTAACGATTGCACCAAATATTATGAATGTAATGGAGGTACTATGCATCACACTGCCTGTCCAAGTGGTAAATATTTCAGCACCAGTGTAATGTGTTGCATTGAAGATGATGGAACCTGTTGCAATAAAAATATGGCAAGGACCTGTATTGGAGCTTATAGCGAGGGTGAACGCATATCACATCCCTATAATGAGCAAATGTATTATGTCTGTGAGAATAATATGCTACATGAACGCGATTGTGGATTGGGTCGGATTTTCGATCAATTGAATAATCAATGTCAGAAGGCTTCACGTGTATCCAGCTATCATCATCATCATAATCATAATTTCCAACATTCAGTGCACAAACGTTCGGCTGAGGTTGACGAAGTAAGAACATTTAAAAAATTTACAGATTTCTTCACAAAATATCTTTGGTGAAAAACAAGATGAGAATTATTTAGCGAATTCGATTGAAATTGAAAATAAGTTTTCTGAGCGACAACTCCATTCCACCCTTAGCTCACACATACACAAACAAAATTTAATACAAAAAAGGTCCTCCTGAATATTGTGGCGAAATAGAAGAACATTTCCAATATGTGCTTATATTTTGAATTGTATGAATGAATTATTATTATACAACAAACAAAAAATAAAACCAAAACATTTTGAAAAGAAAACAACAGAACGTTTACTTTTTGGCGAAATTCTTTAGGCGCTTTTTTCTTTAAAATTAAAAAAAAAAACAAGGCTATATATGCAAAAATATTATTTCTTTTCTCATAATCAAAATTTTAGCTAAACCTAATAATGTTGGTGAAATTTAGAGACAATAAATATGAACATTTCATTCTTCCTTCAAGAAAACCATTAACGACAAATTAGTATCATTCTTTATCTAATATTTCGGTTCGAAGCTAAGCATTTTTTTGTATTGTTTGTACGAACGAATGACAACATGCAAACAAAAAATTAACGAATTTCGCCAGAAATAACGTTTTTTTGTTTGTACAAAATTTGTTGCAAAATAATGTTGTCATATTGGAAATGCTTTGATAGCTGCAAAACAAAAGAATAATACTTTGTGGAAAATTGGTGTTTTTAGATAAAGAATTATTTAGCATATTGTTGTAACAGTTTTTTTTTTGATTTCATAAATTTTTATACACCAGCTTGCGCCCAGATCAAGGTCGCAGAGTTGACTAAGATGAGATGTGTCCGGAGCAGGGTTCCCAGTATTATTCCCCAAATTGGTCACTTTCGTTCCCAAAAATCCTTAAATTAAATTAAAATTCCTCACAAAAATTCTCGAAAAAAATTTAACACGTTTTTATAAAAAAAAATAAGGAATTAGGTTCTGCAGTAGAATATCAGTAATAATTTAAAATTTAAAAACAATTGTCATGCCCAAATGCTCGAGAAATGAGAATAGGAGTTCCGACCACGGTTGCCACTCTAGCTTAAAATAATCTACCAAAATTTGGAGAAAATTTTACCAAACAGACTACCAAAAAAATCTTATTTTAGAAAATGTTGCCAAATTTTATTTCTATAGAAAATTTTGTTAAAATTTTATTTCTATAGAAAATGTTCTCAACATTTTATTTCTATAGAGAATTTTGTCAAAATTTTATTTGTATAGAAAATGTTGTCAAACATTATTTATTCTTTTCCTCTGTTGGTTAAGCTACACTTGTAGTTTAGTCAATGCATGGTTTTAAGCTGAAATCAAAAACAACAACAATGATTAAAGAAAGAAACCAACAATAACAAAACAAAACGAATGAAAACAAGTATATACGGCCGTAAGTTTGGCCAGGCCGAATCTTATGTACCCTCTACCATGTATTGCGTAGAAACTTCTACGAAAGACTGTCATTCACAATCGGATTACTTGGGTTGTGGTATCTTAAAACTTCTTAACATCGTTTTCTAAATTGTGAGTTAGTCCATACGTGGTATATATTAGACAAAAAAGTTATGTATAGTTAAGTCTACAAATAATTACGAATCGATATGGATTTTTGCACGGTACGTAGAGAGCCAGAATTGAAATATGGGGGTCGCTTATATGGGGGCTATATACAATTATGAACTTGATATGGACCAATTTTTGTGTGATTGGAAATCGATTTATCTGAGGCATATATATAACTATAGACCGATATGGACCTAGTTAGGCATGGTTGTTAACGACCATATATTAGCACAATGTACCAAATTTCAACTCAATCGGATGATTTGGCTTGGTACATTGGCTCCTCCAAGAGACTCCAAAACCAAATCTCGGGATCGGTTTATATGGGGCTATATATGATTATGGACTGATATGGACCACTTTTGGCATGGTTGTTATATATCACATACTATCACCACGTACCAAATTTCAAGAAGATCGGATGAATTTTGCTTCTCCAAAAGGCACCGGAGGTCAAATCTGGGGATCGGTTTATATGGGAACTATATATAATTATGGACTGATAGGAACCAATTCCTGCATGGTTGTTGGATACCCTATACTAACATCACGTACCAAATTTCAACCGAATGGGAAGAATTTTGCTCTTCCAACGGGCTCTGGAGGTCAAATCTGGGGATCGGTTTATATGGGACCTATATATCATTATGGGCCGATACCGACCAATTTTTGCATGGGAGTTTGAGGCCATATATTAACACCACGTACCAAATTTCAACCGAATGGGAAGAATTTTGCTCTTCCAACGGGCTCTGGAGGTCAAATCTGGGGATCGGTTTATATGGGACCTATATATCATTATGGGCCGATACCGACCAATTTTTGCATGGGAGTTTGAGGCCATATATTAACACCACGTACCAAATTTCAACTGAATCAGATGAATTTTGGTCTTCCAAGAGGCTCCGGAGGACAAATCTGGTGATCGGTTTATATGGGGGCTATATATAATTATGGACCGATGTGGACCAATTTTTGCATGGTTGTTAGAGACCATATACTAACACCATGCACCAAATTTCACCCGGATCGGATGAAATTTGCTTCTCTTAGAGGCCACGCAAGCCAAATTTGGGGGTCCGTTTATATGGGGGCTATACGTAAAAGTGGACCGATATGGCCCATTTGCAATACCATACCGACCTACATCAATAACAACTATTTGTGCCAAGTTTCAAGTCGATAGCTTGTTTCGTTCGGAAGTTAGCGTGATTTCAACAGACGGACGGACGGATGGACGGACATGCTCAGATCGACTCAGAATTTCACCACGACCCAGAATATATATACTTTATGGGGTCTTAGAGCAATATTTCGATGTGTTACAAACGGAATGACAAAGTTAATATACCCCCCATCCTATGGTAGAGGGTATAAAAAGGGGAAGCACGCTCAGCCAACTGCACTCAAATCGATGATTTGATGGTGGCAAATGAAAAGAGAAATGTTTGTATGAATTTATTTCGGAATAAGCCGGCTAAACCTTTTTTCGGAAGGTTCAAGTGTAATTTTGATAATTTTTTTTTTTTTTGTTTTGCTGCAAGTAGAGGATGCTGATGAGGAATGTGGTAATTCCATCCAACCATCTTGCAATCTATAGGGCTTTGCCCAAATAAATTTGACAAACATTCTTTTCCTCTGTTGGTTAAGCTACACTTGTAGTTTAGTCAATGTATGGTTTTAAGCTCAAATCAAAAACAACAACAACATTATATTTCTATAGTAAATTTTGTCAAAATGTTATTTCTATAGAAAATTTTGTCAAATTTTTATTTCTATGGAAAATGTTTTCAAAATTTTAATTCTATAGAAAATTTTGTAAAAATTTTATTTATAAGAAAATTTTGTTAAAATTGTATGTATAAGAAAATTTTGTCAAAATTTTATTTCTATAGAAAATTTTTAACTAGTTGGACCAAAACTACTACAGTCTTCCGTGGGAGGTCTCCTTCCTCCTGTGCTATGGGCGGAGGTCTGACACCGAGAACAGGATTAACTTTGCAGCTTCTCACAGCTTCAGCTACAGTATCCTCATGAATCCCGTTCAGACTTGCCTTGTATGCTGCTTGATCTAGAGGCTATCTTTTGTAGCGCTAGATCTCAAGCGGTCCACCTGATAAGACCGAAAATATAAGAATCAATGAAGTTTAAAAGTGATAAGCAAGAAGACATCTCCCTCCCCAGACTGGACTACATAACTGGTAAATTTAAAGTTCATGAGAGAAGCACTCTTGAAAGTAAGGCGGGCAAAAAGGACAAACCTCCCGAACGTAGGTTCGGCAGTTCCGAATCTTATGCACCCTCCACCATGGATTGCGTAGAAACTTATACTAAAGATTGTCATACACAATCGAATTACTTGTGTTGTGGTAATACTTCTTAGAATTGAACTTCTTAGATTGAATACGTATACACGCAGAGAAGAAACATGATTGTCACAATCATATTCGAAGAGCAAAATAATATGATAGGAGCTTTTTTTGCGGCAACCATGTAACATTTTCACCTGCAACCTGTTGGCTCAGTGAACATGGTTCTAAGAAAAATAAAATTGCCCTCATCTAAAATGTTATAATATTGATAAAAAGAATTTTGTTACCATTAAAAGACAATGGTCACGGTCTAAAATGTTATGGTATTAGTCAAAAATGTTTTTCTCCCAGTTAAAATAACATGCTCACAACCTAAAATGTTTTAATCTTTATGAAAAAACTTTTGTCGTCGTCGAAAAAAGGACGTCACTTGAGAAAAGAAAACACAAAATTGACTTTATTTATTTATAAACTAATTCATTGTTTTTTTTTTGCATTTATAATGTTGTGCAAACAAACATCACATTTATTTGTACACTCTATTTTGGCTCTATTTCAATAATAAGTAATCATTCTATATTTGCGTCGTGCAAATGAACAAACGCATATATCATGTAACTGCAAATAAAAATAAATTATACCATATATCAAAATGCAGACCAAAAAACAGGTACATTTTTTTCAATTACACTTTCCTTTTTTTGAGTTCATATTAAACCACGTGCCACTTCTGAATAAATAAACAGAAAACACAGTAATTCCGTATTCTCCGTCCATTCCAAGAAACAATGAACACACGACTGACGCGCAAAATGAAAATCGTGTGTACCTGCTCAATGTTTTTATAAAATTCTTTTCGCTGCAAAAAAATTAAAAGGTCACGAAAACAATGTACATGGTCTTTATGGCCATGTAATGGTTCTAGACATATCTATACGTAACCTATAAAAATACTTTTTTCTCTGCAAAAAAGTAAAAAAAATGAATGGTCACGTACATGATTTTCCCGACCATGTAATGGTCTTAAATTCTATCTATAACAGAACATGTTTACGGCATTTAAGAAGCATTTAAATACTTATTGCCAACATATATTTTTATCCACTTTCTTTCTCCACAAAATTATTTTTACAAAGACAAAATACATGGTTTTCGCCACAATTACCTACTCTAGATAAGCATCAAATGGATGCGGCAACCATGTTCAAACATGTCATTTCTGGGCGTGTATAATTCACTTTTTAACCGGTATATATAGGGGAGTCTATAAATAATTACGAAACGATATGAACTTATGCGCGGTAATTAGAAACCCAGAAGTGAAATATGGGGGTCGCTTTATATGCACCGAAAGAATTTTCTTCGTAAAAAGAACGAAAAATTTCGTTAAAAGTACGAAATTTGTCATTGTTTTACAACCAAAGAAAGTTTTCATTAAAAGTACGAAATATTTCGTACTTTTTACGAAAAAAGTTCTTCCAAAATTTTCGTAGTTTGTACGAAAAAAATTCGTACTTTTTATGAAGAATCTTCGTAATTTTTATGAAAAATCTTCGTACTTTTTATGAAACAATTTCGTTCTTTTTATGAAAATGTTTCGTACTTTTTATGAAAAATTTTCGTAGTTTTTATGAAAAATTTTCGTAATTTTTTTTCAAAAATGTTTGAACTTTTAAAAAAAAATTATAGTCGAAAGTGCATTTGGTTATAGTTACAAGTGTGAAAAATGACATCACTACTTTACATCTTTAAGTTTTTGAATAATTTTTAGTTTTATTGCTTCACTTTTATTCATAGCGCGCTATCACCCAAATGAGAAGTACCATAGACTTGCATAAAAAAATAGAATAAAGGAATACACTCAAGCACATTATAAAAGACAATTTAATGCCGCGAACGGAAATTTTACAACTTCAATGAAACTTCTTCGTTATTTCTAAGAAAATGTTTCGTACTCTTTATGAAGACATTTTAACGCAGAATGTTTCGTAAAATATTCGTAAAAACTTCTTCACAAAATTCATGAAATTTGAAGAAAGTTTCGCTAAAAGTACGAACTTTTTACGAAGAAAAGTTAATGTAGAATATTTCGTAGAAGTTTCGTATATTCGTAAAATGTTCATCGTAAAATTTACGAAAATGAATGAAAATTTCGTTATTTTAATGAAGAATTCACGAAGAATAGTTAATGAAGAAATCTTCTTAAAATTAACGAAGAGAATTCTTTCGGTGTGGAGGCTACCGATATGGACCAATTTTTGTGTGATCGGGGATCGGTTTATCTGGGAGCTATTTATAGCCGAATCGAATGAAATTTGCTCTTTCAAGAGGTTCCGGAGTCAAATCTGGGAATCGGTTTTTATAGCGGCTATATATAATTATGGACCGATATGGACTATTTTCTTAACGGTTGTTAGTGTCCATATGCTAACACAATATACAACATTTCAACTGAATCGGATGAAATTTTCTTCTCCAAGAGCTCCAAAAGCCAAATCTGGGGATCGGTTTATATGGAGGCTATATACAATGTCGACAATTTTTTGCATGGATGTTAGATACCATATACTAACATAACGTACACAATTTCAACTTGATCGGATGAAATTTGCTCCTCCAAGATGCTCCAGAGGTAAAATCTGGGGATATATTTGGACTACATATATATAATTATGGGCCGATATCGACCAATTTTTGTGTGGTGTTAGATGCCATATATTAACACTACGCACCAAATTTCAACCGGATCAGATGAAATTTGTTTCTCTAAGAGGTTCCGCAAGCCAAATCTGGTGGTCGGTTTATATGACATGGCCCATTTGCAATACCATACGACCTACATCAATAAAAACTACTTATGGCCAAGTTCCAAGTCTATAGCTTGTTTCGTTCGGAAGTTAGCGTGATTTCAACAGACGGACGGACGGACAAACCCAGATCGACTTAGAATTTCACCGTAACCCAGAATATACAGTGCTGTTCAAAACATTTGCAACCACATTCCCTGTTGAAAACAAACCGTAATTATAATGAAAATAAAACAAGTAAGTAAAGTAGAAAGTCGGGCGGGGCCGACTATATCATACCCTAAACCACCATTACAGAATTAGTAATAGTAGTAAATAAGCATTTGTGGGGTAACATATAGGTCTGGGAGGTAAACCGCAGTTGCATATTTATGAAAATTAAGGGGTACATGTCTATGAGTGCTTTGTGTCAATCTGACTATAGCTCATAGTCAATGTTGCTAGGGAAAATGTTCGGTTTACCCTACAAGGACAAAAAAAGTTCCCTACTTTCCTATACATTCCCAAACAATTTTCCCTACTATATTTTTCGTTAAATCTCTATAAAAATAAAATTTTGGAAAAAGTTTCTATAAACAAGTTTTTGTGAGAAATTTTTCTATAGAAATAAAATTTTGACAATAAATTCTATAGAAATAAAATTTTGAGAAAAAATTCCACAGAAATAAAATTTTGAGAAAAATTTTTATAGAAATAATATTTTGAAAAAAAAAATTCTATAGAAATACAATTTTGACAAAATGTTCTATAGAAATAAAATGTTGACAAAATTTTCTACAGGAATAAAGTTTACCACACATTGTTAAAGATCAAGCCTTGCCGGCTTCTAATTTCCTCCTCTAGAGCCACCAAAATGTAAAAATTATTACAAATTGTGTTGAGTGAAAATGTCCTACATTGTGGCCCTACGTCCCTACAAGACGCTAAATATTAGAAAAACCCTACATATAGGGAATTTCCCCTACTTCTAGCAACACTGGCTGTGTTGATATAGCACCTACGGAGTTATTATGCCACTAATATTGAGCCCATTATTAACCCTTTCACTACCGATGTCCACTTAGAAGGACAATCGAAAAAGACACCAAATTCTATTTTCCCATTTAGTTTCGATTTATTTCTCGATGTTATTTTAAAGTAAAGGCTTTGTTATTGTTGGTTTTGTTCTTTAAGCATTGTTGTTGTTTTTTTATTTCAGCTTAAAACCATACATTGACTAAACTACAAGAGTAGCTTAACCAACAGAGGAAAAGAATGTTTGTCAAATTTATTTGGGCAAAGCCCTATAGACTGCAAGATGGTTGGATGGACGCACGTTTCGGAATTACCACATTCCTCATCAGCATCCTCTACTTGCAGGAAAAAGAAGAGGAGGCACGCTCAAAATAAACCCAGCCATGTGAATTCAAATCGATGATTTGACAGTGGCATAGGAAAAGAGATATGTTTGTTTCGAGTTTATTTCGGCATAAGCCGGCTATCAATGTAAAACCTTTTTTCGGAGGGTTCAAGTGTGGTTTTTGTTGGGTTTAATAAACTGCCTGAATTTATTCTGATAATTGGTTGATAGTTTTGCTGCAAGTAGAGGATGCTGATGAGGAATGTGGTAATTCCGAAACGTGCGTCCATCCAACCATCTTGCAGTCTATAGGGCTTTGCCCAAATAAATTTGACAAACATTCTTTTTCTCTTCTTCTTTTCCTCTGTTGGTTAAGCTACTCTTGTAGTTTAGTCAATGTATGGTTTTAAGCTGAAATAAAAAAACAAAAAAAAAAAAACAACAACAATGCGTAAAGGCTTTAATCTAAATAAGCTATAAATATTTTCCATATTGCTGAGGTTTAAAATACATTTTTATACACTTCTTTAGCAATAAACGAAAAATACGGAAATTTGAGATAATTTTTCTACTGTATGTTTCTAGTAAATTGACATTTATACAAAAACTATAGCTGATACTTTCTCGGATTCTTTTTTGTATTTTTTCTCACACTTTGAAGGATATTATAGGCCAAATAGCGTTTATTTTCGTAAGGCCATTTGGTCACAATTCAAGAATCAAGTTTTCAGAACAAGCTCATATAGCTCTTGAAGTAATTGAGGTAGGTTTTAAAAATGGCAATTTTTGTTCTACATGCTGTTAGTACAAGTAAAAACAGAAGAAAAATTAAAGTTTTTAGCATTAGGTTTATTTCGGTAGTGAAAGGGTTAAAAAAGAGAAAATCGTTAAATTAGTGTGGGTAATAAATACAAATTTGTAAAAATCGAGCAATATTCTTATGTAAGAGCTACAAGTACGTATAAGTACGATCGGCTAGAACATCAAAATTTGAAATTTGAGTAACATTGGTTAATAAATAAGAGTACTATGGCCAAATTTGGGAAAATCGAGCGATGCATATATATGGAAGCTATATCTAAATCCGAACCAATATTATGCAAATTGGTTTTTGCGGATTTGATTAATACCACAAAAGGTTACCTTGTGCAAGATTTGAGTAAGATCAGTTAAGAAATGATGCCTGTATGGTCAAACATAAGGTTATTATGGGCGAATTTTTCAAAATCGGGTGATACATATATGGGAGCTATATCTACATCTGAACCGATTTCGATGAAATTTTGCACATATAGTTAGTACTATAGAGGACTGGATCTAGCCAACTTTTGGTAAGATCGGTTGATAAATAAGGGTTTTATGGCCAAATTTAGAAAAATCGGGCGGTACATATATATGGGAGCTATAGCTAAATCTGAACCGATTTCGTTGATTTTTTGCACATATAGTTAGTGCTATAGAAGATTATATTTAGCCAACTTTGAGTAAGATCGGTTGATAAATAAGGGGTTTATGGCCAAATTTAGAAAAATCGGGCGGTACATATATATGGGAGCTATAGCTAAATCTGAACCGATTTGGATGAAATTTTGCAGACTTGAAGGGCGATGGAAAAGATTACCTTTTGCCAAATTTGGTGACGATCCGCAACGTGACCCCATTTGTCGAAATCGGGCGATACATATATATGGGATCTATATCTAAATTTGATCCGATTTCTTCCAAATTCAATAGCGTTCGTCCTTGTGCCCAAAAAACTCCCTGTACCAAATTTCATCAAAATCGGTTAATAATTGCTTATTGTTTCAATTTTAAAGATTCATGGCCAAGTTCCAAGTCTATAGCTTGTTTCGTTAGGAAGCTAGCGTGATTTCAATAGACGGACGGACATATCTAGATCGACTTTTTAATACAGTGCTGTTCAAAACATTTGCAACCACATTCCCTGTTGAAAACAAACCGTAATTAAAGGGTGATACGGTCAAAATTTGGTCAAGGGAAAACGCGCGTAGATCGGTGAAATCGATTATTTAAAAAATCAAATTAAATTTCTTTTTCAAGTTCAATTAGTATAAAATGCAGGAAAAATATTCAGTTAGGCTTTCGCTTTTCCAAATCCGAATTGCCGGGCCTCACGCTTGACACCTGCCATTAGATTTTGTACAGCCACCTTGTCCACCTTCTTCGCCGCAGAAAGCCAGTTTGCCTTGAACTGCTGCTCGTCCTTAGCAGTTTTTTTGGTCTTCTTTAGGTTCCGCTTGACAATAGCCCAGTATTTCTCAATTGGGCGGAGCTCTGGCGTGTTGGGAGGGTTCTTGTCCTTGGGAACCACCTGCACGTTGTTGGCGGCGTACCACTCCATGGCCTTTTTACCGTAATGGCAAGATGCCAAATCCGGCCAAAACAGTACGGAACAACCGTGTTTCTTCAGGAAAGGCAGCAGACGTTTATTCAAACACTCTTTCACGTAAATTTCTTGGTTGACAGTCCCGGAAGCTATGAAAATGCTGCTTTTCAAGCCACAGGTACAGGTTCGCTTGAAACTACCGGCAACTCTCTTTGTCGTCTCAGCGGCTTCCGGTTTTCGATTTCCCCCCGATCCAGACTTCCTGGCTGTCGACAAATGTTCCCCCAAACACTTTAATTACATTTGTAACGGTTGATTAGGCAACTTTTAGCGATTTTGCCAGCTTTGCGTGCGAGTAGCTCGGATTTTCGCGATACGCGAGCAAAATTTTGATACGCTGCTCTTCTTGCTTGGACGGCATTTTGACAACTGAAGAGTGAATTCCAAAATCAAAATAGGAGCAACATTATACACACACACACCTTCAAAATGAGGGGTGTTCAGGTTTTTTAAATGCAAAATTGAAAGAAATACGTCAAGTTTATATTGACCAAATTTTGACCGTATCACCCTTTATAATGAAAATAAAAATATTAAAACATAAATTTTAATGCAATGTTGTTGCTTATTATGTCAATTTTAAAGATTCAAGGAAATAACGGAACTAACGATAAAGGTTTTTTGATAATTTATAAATTTTTTAAAAAATGAGAGTTTTTGCCTGTTCAAAACATTTGCAACTAATATAAAGTTTCACATATACTCGTATTTAAAAATAATTAAAGTATTTGTAACTTTTAAAGATAAATGTTTATTGTTAATACTATAGCCATGCCGTTTGATTACTTCTGCGCAACTTTTTGCCATTGGTTAGGACTAAACGGTCAATGATATCCTAGGGTTCAGGTTCAAATAGATTTTGTAAGTCTTTTACAAAACTGTCGTACCAATTTTTCATTTTACAGCTTTCCAAAGCTTGTTTTATGACTTTTACTTTAGGCGACTGAACAGGCTAGTCAAGCACCCGCAATTTTTCATCGGAAATCCATTGTTTTACCACGTTACACGTGTCCTAAAGGTTATGAATAATCGATGCAGATGGCATTCCCCGGAATGCGTACGGCAATATCACATTAGACAAACTGTTTTTGTAGACTTCCGACAGCATAATACCCTCGACTCTATAAATCGGGCCAATAACTTGTCCAGAAAAAACACCCCCAGACCATAATATTGGCCCCACCATGATTGACGTAACTTTTTCTATTTCTTGGATTAAGGCTTTCGTTCGTACTAAATTTCTACCATCCGATCAATGCAAGTTAAATTTTGAGTCGTAAGAAAATATAGCACATATCCACTGCTCCTGAGGCCATTCAAGGTATTTTTGTGAAAATTGAAGGCGCGCTAACATAGTTTTCTTTGAAATAAATGATTTTTGTATAATTGCACTACGACTTCTAATGCTCTACATCCGATCGTTATGGTTAATATACCCAATTTGAATTTAATTTTTGACTTCTTTGGATGATATTTCATTGAATTGTTGCATAGTTCTTTTGATTATATGATCTTCTTTTGGCGTAGTTTTAGGTTTTCTTCTAGCCCAGTGTACAGTTTTGGTGCATCCACTGGTTATAACTCGAGACGCAGTTGGTTTTTGCATATTGTACTCTTCCGAAATTCGTTTTTGTGATACCCCAACTTTAAAATCATCGATATTTTGCTTTTTATTATGTTGATTATGCTTATTGCCGGTAATTTTGTCGAATTATTCAAAAAAAAAAAATAGGTCATAAAGGCCTATGACGACCAAATTATGACCAAATTAGGCAATGAATTTAACGATATTCCATCTTCTTATAGGTTCTTATAACTATTTCAGGAAAAAAAAAACAAGTAAGGAAAATCTAAAGTCGGGCGGGGCCGACTATATTATACCCTGCACCACTTTATAGATCTAAATTTTGGCCAAATTGGGCCAAAACTCTGGCTTCTAGGGCCATATAAGTCCATATCGGGCGAAAAATATATATGGAAGCTATATCTAAATCTGAACCGATTTCAATCAAATTTGGCACACATGACTATACTACCACCGTGGTGCAATGGTTAGCATGCCCGCCTTGCATACACAAGGTCGTGGGTTCGATTCCTGCTACGACCGAACACCAAAAAGTTTTTCAGCGGTGGATTATCCCACCTCAGTAATGCTGGTGACATTTCTGAGGGTTTCAAAGCTTCTCTAAGTGGTTTCACTGGAATGTGGAACGCCGTTCGGACTCGGCTATAAAAAGGAGGTCCCTTGTCATTGAGCTTACCATGGAATCGAGCAGCACTCAGTGATAAGAGAGAAGTTCACCACTGTGGTATCACAATGGACTGAATAGTCTAAGTGAGCCTGATACATCGGGCTGCCACATAACCTAACATACTACCAATTGTACTCCTTGTGCAAAACTTCAAGCTATTCGGGATAAAACTCTGGCTTCTGGGTCCATATAAGTGCATATCAGGCGAAAGATATATATGGGAGCTATATCTAAATCTGAATCGATTTCAACCAAATTTGGCACGCATATTTACAATGCTAAATCTACTCCCTGTGCAAAATTTCAACCAAATTGGGCCAAAACTCTGGCTTTTAGGACCATATTAGTCCATATCGGGAGAAAGATATATATGCGAGCTATATCTAAATCTGAACCGATTTCAATCAAATTTTGCACACTTGACTATACTACTAATTGTACTCCTAGTGCAAAATTTCAACCAAATTCGTCCAAAAATCTGGCTTCTGGGGCCATATAAGTCCATATCGGGCGAAAGATATATATGGGAGCTATATCTAAATCTGAACCGATTTCAATCAAATTTTGCACACTTGACTATACACCATTTTGTAAATCCACATTTTCGATACTAAATCAAATCCGTCAAATGTGTTGGGTGCTATATATAAAGGTTTTTGTACCAAATACATTTAAATCTGACTCCATCTGAACAAAATTTATAATCTATAGACTTAAAATTTAAAAAAAATATGGGAAAAATTTTAATCTAAACCAATTTTGAGGCAACTTCGCAAAAGTGTATTTATGATTTATCGGTCAATAGATATGTATTAGAAATAAAGGAAAATTTGAGTCACTTTTATAAGTTTTCGACTTAGCAGTGGCAATTTTATAAGGAAAATGTGGGTATTTTGGTAATTTTTGCCCAAATCGGAAAACCATATATATGGAAGTTATATCTAAATCTGAACCGATATCAATAAAATGTAGCACACTTGACTACACTACTAATTGTACTCCTAGTGCAAAATTTCAACCAAATTGGGCTAAAACTCTGGCTTCTGCGGCCATATAAGTCCATATCGGGCGAAAGATATATATGGGAGCTATATCTAAATCTGAACCGATTTCAATCAAATTTTGCACACTTGACTATACGACTAAGTGTTATATTTGTGTAAAACTCTGGCTTCTGGGTCCATATAAGTGCATATCGGGCGAAAGATATATATGTGGGAGATATTTCTAAATCTGAACCGATTTCTTCCGAAATCAATAGGGTTCTATTCTGACCCAAAACAGGAACTTGTGCCAAATTTGAAGGCGATTGGACTTAAACTGCGACCTAGACTTTGATTACAAAAATGTGTTCACAGACATACAGACGGACGGAAGGACAGACGGACATCGCTAGATCGACTCAGGGACCCACCCTGAGCATTATTGCCAAAGACAATATGTGTCTATCTCGTCCCCTTCTGGGTGTTGCAAACATATGCACTAACTTATAATACCCTGTTCCACAGTGTGGCGCAGGGTATAAAAATAATGTCCTTAAAGAAGTGCTAGGTAGTTGCAAATGTTTTGAACAGGTCAAATGATACGATTCTTTACCTTTCGGTAAATATAAATTTTTAATAACAGCCCATTCATTTTCCCAATTAGAATTTTGAAATACCGCTCCATAACGATTATTTTTTAAGTGGAAGCGAAACAATAAAGTTATTAATATTTATGGGAGATATACCAAGATTAAGTTTATGGTAGGGCTAGTTGCAAATGTTTTGAACAGCACTGTATATACTTTATGGGGTCTTAGGCCAATATTTCGATATCTTACAAACGGAATGACAAAGTTATGGAGGGTATGAAAATGGAGTTCTTCATTTTTATTTCAGGATCCCCAAAGAAAATTTGAAATCTTGAGTGGAATTTTCAAAAACCCGGGATTTACGTTCACATCATTTTCCATTTTTTTTCAGTTCTTTTGCATAGATGGAGAAATGCGTTCAGTTCCCTCAAACTGTTCGCAATATGAGAAATGCATTAGCCACAAATGGCAAAGACAATCATGTGAAAATTTCACATATTACAATCCCGAGGAACAGAATTGTTTGGAACCTCGTGACGATTCTGTATGTGAATATGCTCGGCTCACATTTCTACCCCAATGTACAGAGGAAAAGGAACACCAGTTGTATCCCGGTCGTGTGTGCCAACAATACTATCGCTGTCAAAAAGGTAAATGGCGTTTGAAGACATGTGGTAAAACTCAATACTATGATGAAATATTGAATACCTGTCTCCGCCATGATTTGGGAGATAAATTTGAATGTCCCCGTAATGAGAATCAGATGCTGAGTGTGAACACCCCAAAAAAACAATGTCAACATTTATCCATGAAACCATATGAGGAGAATTGTGCCATGTATCTAATGTGTCTTGAAGATCAATGGTGGTATCAATATTGTCCGGTGGGAATGTTTTTCAATCGTTCGCTTAACTATTGTGTACCCGATGTTGAAGATGAATGTCCCAAGGCCATAAAGTCCCAGCCAAATTTGGTACAAATAGAACATTTCGTACAAGAACCATGTCCAAATGAGGGGATTTTGAGACCTTCGGCTTTGGCCTGTAATCGTTATTACATATGCATTGCAGGGAAATGGCAACAGCAACAATGTGCCTTCCAAGAATTCTACGATGTTGAACGTAGCAAATGCTCCCCCGATATTGAGGGAATATGCGGTCAAATACAAATGGATTGTGTGCCGAATGAGAAACGTTCCTTCCCTTTGAATTGTTCCGCCTATGAAGAATGTTCCAATGATGGTAAATGGCTAAGAAAAGATTGCTGGGGAGAGGAGTTTTTCGATGAATTGTTACAGCGCTGCATTCCCAATGACTATGGCATATGCTCTTCCCGGGGTTTAAAGCGTGTATGTAATGACGGGGAAACTAGATGGATGCCCTTGAATTGTAGCCAATTCTTTTATTGTTCCAAAGATAATTGGACGGTGGTTAATTGCCTAAAGGGTCACATGTATTTGGTGCAAAGCCAAAAATGTGTTCCGCACAGTATGACCGATAAGTGTACACCTTTGCAGGATCTAGAGATACATAGGCAAAGCCATTTGCAAGCGGCAAACGAAACCGATGTATGTGAAGGACAAATGGATAATGCATCCGTGGCCCATCCCAATGATTGTACTCGGTACTTCATATGTGTTTCTCCAACGAGGCCTTATGAGTTACAATGTCCTACGGGCAGTTTCTTCGATAGCTCTCTGGGTTATTGTCGTCCCAACGATGGCTCATGCCAGGTTCAACTTACAGGACCATGTGAAAATGCCACCAACGGCTCCGTGGTGGCTCATCCCACCGATTGTCAAGCCTATTACTCATGCTCTACTCTAACGGGCAGCGAATTGAAATATTGTCCAGAGGGTCAATACTATCATAACTTTACACGGCAATGCCGTATGGATCATGGAGAATGCAGGGGAGGCAATGCCAATGATGATCAAAGTCCCAAGGATAAATGTTCGACGAATGCTTCGCATGGTACTCGTTTGCCCCATGAACGTTATTGCAATATTTACTATGCCTGCGTGAAACGTTTACCCATTCCCGTGGAATGTCCGGAACATTATCAATTCAATGCCCTATTGGGCAAATGTTTATATGACACCCACAATGAATGTCAAGATGGCCAATTGGTGGATACAAATCAGACTACCTATAGTTGTGGAAATCTGACTGATGGGTCCTATTTACCCGATCGGAGAGATTGTACACGTTATTACATATGCTCCGAAGGTAAAGCCCAACCCAAAAAATGTGCTGCAAATTCCTATTTCGATAACGAACAATTACTGTGTGTACCCGATGATGGATCCTGCCCCTTTGTCGATGATGATGAACCCAATCAACATCCAGTACCACCAGATCCCATTGTTTGTGAGGGAAAACATGGCCTCCTCATGCCGGATCCCATGAACTGCAATAATTTTTATGTATGTCTTAATAGTAAACTTAGGCATGATCGTTGTTATCCCCAGTATTTCTTCAATACCACCAGTAATCAGTGTCAACCCAGGGTCATACAAAATGAAACCGTTAGTCAGCCCCCGGAAACGGAAATTAATCCGAAATATTCGAAATCGCAGATATGTTTACTTAATAGCACTTCCATAGAGGAAATATGTTCGGAATACCATGAAGGCTCTACTATAGCTGAGCAGGCAGACTGTCGTTTCTATATCACCTGTCAGCAGGAGGATCAACCCCTCTTGCAGAAATGTCGGAATGGTGAAAGCTACGATAGTATATTAGGATTTTGTAGGCAAAACGATGGCACCTGTCTCTTGGAAAATGGAAAACGTGTGGGAGAATGTAGTGATCGTCATGGTCAATTTGCCCGAGATACAAATCATTGTCGTCATTACTTTACCTGTATAAATGGCCAGAAAATCTCACAGACTTGTGCCGAACATGAATATTTTAGTAAATCTGCAAATATGTGCCTCAACGATACATTGAAGCTATGCAATCCTGACCAGGAACAACCCGACGAGAGACCATCTACCCTAAGTTGTAACGGTCTAAGTGAGGGCGTCCTCTATCCCAATATCCATGATAATTGTCGGTCCTATTTTCAATGTATCAAGGGCTTGGCTAAAATTAATCGATGTGCCGATGATTTATACTTCGATTCGCTTGCCATCAAATGCGTTAAAGATCTCAAGGAATGTGTAATGCCTAAACGAGATATCCCAAGGATTCAAAGTTTTCAAATGCAAGCATATAAAGAGGTAAGAGCAACACTGCCACAAATTCTACTATAGATATCAAATCTTGAGACAAATTTCTATAGAAGTAAGAAAATTTTCTATTGAAATAAAATTTTAACAAAAGTTTCTATAGGAATAAAATTTTAACAAAACAAATAAGTAAAATTTCGATAAAATATTCTATAGGAAAAAAATTCTGAAAAAATTGTCAATAGAAATAATATTTTGATAAAATTTATATATATATTTAAGAAAATTTTCTATAGAAATACGTATAGAAATAAAGTTTTGACAAAATTTTCTGTAGAAATAAAATGTTGACAAAATTTTTTATAGAAAACTAAATTTTGACAAAATTTTCTATAGAAATAAAATTCCGACAAATTTTTCTATAGCAATAAAATTTTGTCAAAATGTTCTATGAAAATAAAATTTGGACAATTTTTTTAGAAATAAAGAAAATTTTCTACAAAAATAAAATTGTGACAATTTTTTCTATAGCAGTAAAATTTTGACAAAATTGTCTAAAAAAATAAACTTCTGAGAAAATTTTCTATAAAAATAAAATTTTGATCAAATTATCTATAGAAATACAATTTTAACAAAATTTTTCTATAGAAATAAGCTTTTGAGAAAATTTTCTATAAAAATAAAATTTTGATAAAATTTTCTATAGAAATAAAATTTTGAGAAAAATTTTATAAGAAATAAACTTTTGAGAAAATTTTCGATAGAAATAAAATTTTAGAGAAAAATTTCTGAGAAAATTTTCTATTGAATTAAATTTTGAAAAGAATTTCTATTGAAATTAAATTTTTAGAAAATTTTGAAGAAACATTTCTCTAGAAATAGAATTTTTGAGGAAATTTTCTATAGAAATAAAAGTTTTGAGAAAATTTTCTATAAAAATAAAAGTTTTGAAAAAATTTTCTATAGAAATAAAATTTTGAGAAAATTTTCTATAGAAATTAAATTTTTATAAAATTCTCTAAAGTAATATAATTTTAAGAAAATTGTGCTATTGACATAAAATTTTGACAAAATTTTGTATAGAAATACAATTTTGATAAAATTTTCTATAGAAAAAAAAATTCTATAAAAATAAAATTTTCTATAGACATAAACTTCTGAGAAAATTTTCTATAAAAATAAAATTTTGATCAAATTATCTATAGAAATACAATTTTAATAAAATTTTTCTATAGAAATAAGCTTTTGAGAAAATTTTCTATAAAAATAAAATTTTGATAAAATTTTCTATAGAAATAAAATTTTGAGAAAAATTTTATATAGAAATAAACTTTTGAGAAAATGTTCGATAGAAATAAAATTTTAGAGAAAATTTTCGATAGAAATAAAATTTCTGAAAAAATTTTCTATAGAATTAAATTTTGAAAAGAATTTCTATTGAAATTAAATTTTTATAAAATTTTGAAGAAAAATTTCTCTAGAAATAGAAATTTTGAGAAAATTTTCTATAGAAATAAAAGTTTTGAGAAAATGTTCTATAAAAATAAAAGTTTTGCGAAAATTATCTATAGAAATAAAACTTTGAGAAAATTTTCTATAGAAATTAAATTTTTATAAAATTCTCTAAAGTAATAAGATTTTAAGATTTTGACAAAATTTTGTATAGAAATAAAATTTTGATAAAATTTTCTACAGAAAAAAAATCTATAAAAATAAAATTTTCTATAGACATAAAATTTTGACAAAATTTTCTATAGACATAAAATTTTGAAAGAATTGCTGTAAAAATAAAATTTTGATAAAATATTCTGTAGAAATAAATTTTGGACCAACTTTTCTTTTGAAATAAAACTTTAACAAAATTTGCTATAGAAATAAAATTTTGAGAAAATTTTTCTATAACAATAAAATTTTGAGAAAATTTTCTACAGAAATCAGAAATGAGGAAAGTTTCTACAGAAATACAATTTTGACAAAATTTTGTATAGAAATAAATTTTGACAAAATTTTCTATAGAAATAAAATTTTAACAAAATTTTCTTTAGAAATAATATTTTGACAAAATATTTATAGAAATAAAAAGTTTTTAAGAAAATTTTCTATAGAAATAAAATGTTGAGAAACATTTCCATAGATATAAAATTTTGACAAAATTTTCTATAGAAAAATATTATATCGGAGAAATCTTCTTCTATGACAAGAATCTTTGGCCTCAAGACAATATTTTTTATATTAATGTTTAAGTTTTAAGAAATTAGATTATAGATGTCAGTCTTTAGTAGAAGTTTATACGCAATCCATGGTGGAGGGTTCGTAAGATTCGGTTGTATATACTTATTAATAATATTATGTTTTATTAAATAAACTGCATCAAATTATTTACATGAACTTCTCCCTCCGTCTCTCACCCCGTCTCTTCCCATTATAGTTGTGTATTGGCAAAGAATTGGATCATTTCTATCCGGATGTGAAGAATAAATGTCGTTCCTATTACATGTGCCGTTCACAAGGAGATATCATCCATGAAATTTGTCCCCAAGGCATGGCCTATGATCGACTTCAAAATAATTGTATGCCTCAAAATAAAGTGATTTGTATATAAGAAAATACGATTGAAATTGAATTAACAATAAAGGTTTTGATAAAACAAAACAAATAGCCCATTCAGAGAGAAAAGCAACAACAATATCCTTCTAGGCACACATCAAACGCTTAATTTAATTAATTTAATGTATATATGTTATGATTAAAAGATAATTACCCTTTTTCTTCGGTTATAAATAGTTTAAAGGATAAATATAGAATAGAAACCCACTCTAACACAACTATTTTTGAAAATACACGCACATTGACTGGTAGACAAGTACCATTACACGAATATGAACCTGATTTTTTCATCACTCACATATGACGTACACATATTGGGCTCTTAAAAGCATATCGGTGTTTTGTGCTACATGTCTACAATGCGGTAAATGGGCCCAATAGTTGAATACAAATCTGACGTACTTCCAGGTTAAGTAGGTTGTGGAAATTGTGGAAATGTTTGCACGTGCATTCCCAATTTTGATAAAATTCTCTATACAAATAAAATGTTGACACAATTTTCTATAGAAATAAAATTTTGACAAAATTTTCTATAAAAATTAAATTTTGATAAAATTAGAAATAAAATTTTGACAAAATTTTCTATAGAAATAAAATTTTGACAACATTTTGTATAGAAATAAAATTTTGACAAAAATTTCTATAGAAATAAAATTTTGACAAAAATTTCTATAAAAATAAACTTTTGACAAAATTTTCTACAGAAATAAAATTTTTTGTTTTGTTATTGTTGGTTTTTGTTCTTTAATCATTGTTGTTGTTTTTTTGATTTCAGCTTAAAACCATACATTGACTAAACTACAAGTGTAGCTTAACCAACAGAGGAAAAGAATGTTTGTCAAATTTATTTGGGCAAAGCCCTATAGACTGCAAGATGGTTGGATGGACGCACGTTTCGGAATTACCACATTCCTCTTCAGCATCCTCTACTTGCAGCAAAACTATCAACCAATTATCAGAATAAATTCAGGCAGTTCATTAAACCCAACAACAAACCACACTTGAACCCACCGAAAAAAGGCTTTACATTGATAGCCGAAATAATGATATGCCGAAATAAATTCGTACAACCATCTCTCTTTTCCTTTGCCACCATCAAATCATCGATTTGAATGAAGTTGGCTGGGTTTTATTTTGAGCGTGCTTCCTCTTCCTTCTTTCATTCGTTTTGTTTTGTTATTGTTGATTTTTGTTCTTTAATCATTGTTGTTGTTTTTTCCGAAACGTGCGTCCATCCAACCATCTTGCAGTCTATAGGGCTTTGCCCAAATAAATGTGACAAACATTCTTTTCCTCTGTTGGTTAAGCTACACTTGTAGTTTAGTCAATGTATGGTTTTAAGCTGAAATCAAAAAAACAACAACGAAATAAAATTTTGACAAAAATTTCTATAAAAATAAACTTTTGACAAAATTTTCTATAGAAATAAAATTTTGACAAAATTTTCTATGGAAATAAAATTTTGACAAAAATTTCTATAGAAATAAAATTTTGACAAAATTTTCTATGGAAATAAAATTTTCTATAGAAATAAAATTTTGACAAAATTTTCTATGGAAATAAAATTTTCTATAGAAATAAAATTTTGACAAAATTTTCTATAGAAATAAAATTTTGTCAAAATTTTTAATAGTAAGAAATTTAGACAAAATTTTCTATAGAAATAAAATTTCGACACAATTTTCTGTAGAAATTAAATTTTGACAAAAATTTTCTATAGAATCTAAATTTTGATAAAATTAGAAATAAATTTTTGACAAATTTTTCTGTAGAAATAAAATTTTGACAAAATTTTCTATGGAAATAAAACTTTCTATAAAAATAAACTTTTGACAAAATTTTCTATAGAAATAAAATTTTGACAACATTTTGTATAGAAATAAAATTTTGACAAAAATTTCTATAGAAATAAAATTTTGACAAAATTTTCTATAGAAATAAAATTTTGACAAAATTTGCTATAGAAATAAAATTTTGACAAAATATTCTATAGAAATAAAATTTTGACAAAAATTTCTATAGAAATAAAATTTTGACAAAATTTTCTATGGAAATAAAATTTTCTATAGAAATAAAATTTGGACAAAATTTTCCATAGAAATTAAATTTTGACAAAATTTTCTATAGAAATAAAATTTTGAGAAAATTTTCTATAGAAAAAAAATTTTGACAAAATTTTCTATGGAAATAAAATTTTCTATAGAAATAAAATTTTGACAAAATTTTCCATAGAAATTAAATTTTGACAAAATTTTCTATAGAAATTAAATTTTGATTAAATTAGAAATAAAATTTTGGCAAAATTTTCTATAGAAATAAAATTTTGACAAAACTTTCTATAGAAGTAAACTTTTGGCAAAATTTTCTATAGAAATAAAATTTTGACAAATTTTTCTATAGAAATAAAACTTTGACAAAATTTTCTATAGAAATAAAATTTTGACAAAATTTGCTAAAGAAATAAAATTTAGACAAAATTTTCTATAGAGATAAATTTTTGACAAAATTTTCTATAGAAATAAAATTTTGACAAATTTTTCTATAGAAATAAAATGTTGACAAAATTTTCTATAGAAATAACATTTTGTCAAAATTTTTAATAGTAATAACATTTAGACAAAAATTTCTATAGAAATAACATTTTAACTAAATTTTCTATAGTCGTAAAATTTTGACAACATTTTCTATAGTAATAACATTTTGACAAATTTTTTGAAAAAGTTTTCTGATGTTCACATATTGGGGCTATTAACAGTATATCAGTGTTTGTGCTACTGTCTGCGGCATGCGACAAATGGCCCCAATAGTTGAATACAAATGTGACGTACTTCCAGGTTGAGTAGGTTGAGAAAAACAAAAATTGTGGAAATCTTTGCACGTGCATTCCCAATACTCTATATTTGTTCGTAAGGTTAAAGAATCTATAACCTTAACTGTTCTATTATGTTATTTAACTTGAGACATAATTTTGTAATGAATTCTAGTGTGAAAATGTGGTATATAAGAATAATTTCCCCAATTTTTTTATTATTTTTAATTAATATAATGAATTATTGGTGGAATATTTTAATCTGACCGTAGTTAAACTAACGCTAAATTGAACTTATTTTTATTGCAAAAAAATATTTGTTTGTCGTTAACATTTATTATTTTTTTCGAAATTTTCCTCAGCCAAAAGAAATTTTCCTTTTTTTAAGTATGTCTCAAACATTTTTTGAACTAAACGTAGGTTTAAAGTTCAATGACCGTACATATAAGTTCAATATGAACTAAAGCCAAAGAAAATTTTCGTACGATTCCCCAAAATAGTAAGAATGAACTACGTACTGTGTGGTTAAAATTGTCATGATATGGCGCCAATGATTTTGTTCTTTACTTGTAGTTCACTTTTTCTTCTATGGGAGGGTGCAAGTTGTAGTTAAAAGATACAAAAAAAAACAATATAGGACGGAAGTACCTTGAAGCTCATTTTTTATTTTTTACACTTTTATTTTCTTATTATCAAATTTTTACAAATAGAAAGTCTTCTTCGTTTCCACCGATGATTGAACCTGGGTCTGTTCGCACCATATCAGAACGCTTTAGACACTCAGCCACAAACACCATTAAACACGATGCACACAGAAAAAAAGTTCATGAAAATTCATGTCCAATAAGCTCGAATAAATATTGTAATAATTTCTAGTTTAAATGATTTGGACATTGAACCAGCCTGCATTGATATCAGGCTAACATAAACAAAAAAAATTATTGTTTCAACAAACTTTTTAATTGTAATAAAAATTCATCACAAAAATTAATAATATCAATTAATTTTTTAATTGATACTAGCATTTCAGCGGCAATTTTTTGTCAAATATTTTTCTAAGAAATTATTTGTTTTATACTTGACAACGTTTATAATTTGTTTTTTTCGGCGTATATTTTTGTAGAAATATATTTTTTCCATTTAAACTCAATAGTAATTTGCAAAACATTCTCAAAAGAAATTCCATGGAAATGTTAAAGTCAATAGACACAGGTTCAAATCCCCACGGGGGAGAAATTTTTAATTTTATTTTCATTATTTTCTTGTTAATTTTCTATTCTCTTTTGCGACATTTAATTGTCCAAAATTTCTAAGACTGGTCCAAAAGAACTTCATTGGAAGTGGGGAAAAATTGATCCCGGGATGCTCTTAAAAAGAAATGTTTGTGGAACAACTTCCAATTTTTTTTGCTGGGTTATTTCACTTAATGGTTCTATTGTGAGTTATAAAAATCCTTCCTCAGTCATAATTAACGAGAATCCCTGAACGTGAATTCCTACCACACATATTTTATGTGAAGTGAAATTTCTCTCATGTGCACATCTCTAATATGTTTGCCTATTTGTACCACTGTATTCCATAAAATATTTTTTTTTTGACACAAGTATATGCCCCATACCAGTATTGACTACATCGATTACTTTCAAGTTAACCAAGACGTCATAGTATCAAAAGTGAAATTATATATATTCTGTTTAAATGAAAAAACGATGACGTATTTCAATAAGTGTAATCGAATTGTGTACATCAATTAATTTTACAAATGCCTTCAAAAACTCTAGAATTATTTTCCAAACAAACTGTTTGATTGTGTAGAACAGTGCACACCAAATCAAAAATAATATTCTATGAAACTAAATTTTTGGACAAACGAAAAATTGTTCTCCTTTACTTTAATGTATTTTCTTTGAGAACAAAAAACCTGAAATTTGAAGAAATAAAATTTTATCACCATAAGAAAACTTTGCTTAAAATTTCGTTCCTCAGAAAAAAAATTTAATTCAAGCTCTGATGAAAATATAGAAAATATTTATCGATAAAATATATTGTCCTTTAATTACGGATGCAATTTGTCTATAACATAGAAGATTTTCATATACGTGTGATATGGAAATTGACCAACGAATTTTATTTTTATTTTATTTTAATCTATTTAAGATTTTCCTCTTAGATTCACAAACAAAGAAAACAAACGCGTTTGGAAAAACGTGTATCGAAAACGTTGTTCTTTTGTTAGAGTTTTTTGAATTTCTTCGAAAATTTCAAACTTTTATCACAAAAAAAAAATTGTTACAAAATTTTTCTTTTTGCAATAAAAAAATTAATGTTGCTCACAGTCCATTTCATTTATATCAAGCACTGTTCTTTTCTGACATTAGATATTTTTATATTAAATATTTAAGACACATTTTGAAGTTTCGTAGTAAACATTTAATATAATAGTATGTAATGCCGAATATCTTCTCGAAATCTTGCGAACATTTTTGGAATAGATGGAAAAATACATTATTTGCGTTTCCAAAAGCTGTATTTTTAAGAACTAAATGTATGTTTCTGTCAAATGAAGTTTCTTTACATTGGCTCGTAGGCGCCTAAAACTATGCTTTATAAATATAACTGCTTGACTGTTTCGGTTGCTTGTGCGTTAATTTTCTGTTGATGACAATAACAGCTACATAGCCCAGCGGATAGTGTGTTGGCTGTATGGTGCTAAGATCTAAAAAAACCTCGCGGAAGTGAGAATGATATGAGGGAAGATGCAATTAGCCAGAAAATATTTTTTTAGTTAGTCTTTATGAAATTGTTTTTATATCCTCTAAAAGAATCAACGTTTATCACAAAAAGCATATACTCTTCTGCCAATCAAACTTCCTTACAGGGAAAATCAAATGGGAAACGATATTTGTTTGTCTTAAATTTCGTTTGGTAGGCACGAATGCAGGTAATTCTCCATGACTTATGCTAGTTCACTTAAATTCACTTAAGTGAAGGTGAAGGTGACAGTGGGGTCCTACATTTCACGGTCTTTTGTGAACTTTTCTGTAATCAATTGGGTTGCAGAACTGACCAAAAAATTCACTAGGTGGAAATCGAAATAAGTGGAATTAAGAAATTTTTTTTAATTCATTGATTAAATATAATAAATATAGTTTTAATTAAATATAGAATTGAGAATTTGTAACACATCAATGGTTAGCATGCCCGCCTTGCATACACAATGTCGTGGGTTCGATTCCTGCTTCGACCGAACACCAAAAAGTTTTTCAGCGGTAGATTATCCCATCAGTAATGCTGGTAACATTTCTGTGGATTTCAAAGCTTCTCTACACCCTCAAAAAAAATTGCTTATCTAACATATGTTCCAAACATATTTTGCAGGAAGCACATATATTATTGGATACTGCCGAAACATTAATATGTTTGATTTATGTGAACATATTATATGTTTGGAAGCATTTTGAGCCCAAAAATATTATATGCTTGGAAGAATTTTCCCCAAAAAAGATTGTGCTCATTCCCTAACATAATTTTCACTTCCACGAAATTTTTAGTTCTTGGTACCTTTTTCTGTAATACAAATAATGTTGAAGAAATTATTCAATTTTATAATTTTTTTAAAATTTACCTTTCGCCTGGACGGAGAATCGAACTGAGGACCATACAGTTTGTAAGCCAACACCCTATCCACTGGGCTACGTAGCAGTTATAGTCACCAGTAGACAATTATCGTTATAAGTTACATTTATATAGCATAGTTTGCAGCGCCCACGAGCCCATGCAAACATGACATTATTTAAAAGAAACATACATTTGTTGGCCACGTGGAGCAGTGGTTAGCATGTCTGCCTTGCATGCAAAGGGTCGTGGGTTCAATTCCTGCTCCGACCGAACCAATTTTTTTTGTAATTTAGACATTTATACTATATTAAATTTTTATAATGAAACTTCGAAATGTGGGTTATTAAAGATTTACAGTCAGAAACAGTGCTTGATATAAACGAAATGGCTTTTGAATAAAATATTATTTTTTTTTTGCAAAAATAACAATTTTATAACAAAAAACTGTTTTTGGTATAAAAGTTTGAAATTTTGGAAGAAAATCAAAAACTCTAACAAAAGAAGAGTATAAAGATAAATAAATAATTTTATAATGTACACATAAATTTATTTAGGCATGAACCGTTTTTTACTAGCATTTAACAACATTTTAAATGCCTTTAAAACTTATCGTGTTTTGTACTTAATTTCATTTTTACCTTTAAGGCCGTTAAAAAATGTGTGTCCATAATGTCAAAATGATAAACAAAACACTTGTCCACACATACATAAAATTCTCCTCTCAAGGCGAAAACACATGCGGTTTTTTTCAAATCTCTATGCTCTTTACTCCGAATACTCAAATTAAATTCAAATTAAATAATATTTAGACTTAAGCATATCAAATTTTTGGCCTTATCATAAAGCAGTTTTCCGAAACAACATACAACCGTTTCACAGAAATTGTAAACATATATATTGTGACGAATTTGATAATTATAGACATAAGTTTATTTAAATTAGTTTCCGTTAATTTAAAATTTCAAATTGTAACGATAAAATTTCGCTATCACTTCTTGGAATCATCTACTCATTTTCTAGTATTTTCCTGAATTTCTTTTATGTTCTTTTGTTTGCTTACCGAAATGTTAGTTCTTACTCTCTCATAGAATAACAACCCCTTTGCTTTGTTATTTTGCTTTCTCATTTCATCTCATTGTCTATTGTCATTGTTGTTGTAGTAATGCGAGCATATATCTATGTGAGTGTGTATGTGTTTGGCAGCCACCAGACGAATAACTTAATGGTCGTAGATCCTTCTAGCATTGTCTAAGAAGGTTCTGGCGTTGCCAGAATATTGTAGTGATACCAGAATGTTCTCGTATTGCCACACCGTCATATATAAAAGCGCTCGCATGCTGCTAACGAGTCAGTCTTAATTAAAGCGTCAAACGAATAACTCCAGTGTGAACGAATTGTAAAGTGTGAAGTCATAGTAAATAAATTGTAGATTGTCGTTATTTAAAAGAACTGTGTTTTAATTGTCGGGTAATTAAAAACGCCTAAATATAAAAACGTAACAATTGGTGTCGGAAGTGAAATAACGGAAAAAAAAATCTACAATGAAGTTTAATGAGCTTCGTGTGGAAGACTTAAAAAAGGAATTGAGCAAACTGGAGCTGCCGACAACAGGCAATAAGGCCCAGCTTCAAAAGCGTCTACTGGAAGAGTTTGAACGGCGTAATATGGACATTGCGACGCATGAGTTTGATTATAAGGAAGACATTGATGAATCAATACTCGTCAATACAAGCAGTGTAGAAACTCCATCTGTGGCTTCGAGTGTTGTGGATTACACATCAATGCTCAATGTTTTGAGCAAAATGATGGAAGAAAACTCTAGAAAAATCATGGATGAGAATTCTAGAAAAATGGAAGAAAATTCTAGAAAATTGCTGAAAGAAAATGCCCTACAAATGGAAGCAAGTTCTAGAAAATTGGAAGAAAAATTCGACGAAAATTCTAGAATTCTCAACGAAAAATTACAACAAATTTCTGAAGGCATGGAGAAACGTGTGGACCATATAGAAAATCAAATTGTGGAATTGGATAAGAAAGTTCTTTCCGTGGATGAGAAAATTATGGTTCATGATGAGAAGTTTCTGCACATCGAGAAAAAAATGTCAGAGCTGGAAATTAAAGGTGGTCCAGTGCGCGTCATCGAGGGCTCAAAAATCAAAACTCCTGTTTTCGATGGCTCAACGTCATTTGATGTCTTCAAATTCCAATTCGAAATGGTTGCTTGTAGAAATTTGTGGAATGACGATGATAAAGCAATTGAACTTCTATTGGCATTAAAGGGCAATGCTGCTGATGTGATACAAAGCATTCCCGCTGCTTCTAGAAATAACTATAATGAAGTAATAGCGGCACTTCAACGCAAGTATGGTGGAGAGCACAAGCAGGACATCTTCAGAATGGAATTGAGAGGAAGAATCCAGAAATCGAATGAAACCCTACAAGATTTCGCAACAGAAGTTGAGCGGCTAGTGCTTTTGGCATACCCTGGAGAGAATCATCCTCTTATAGATCGTATCAAGATTGAGACTTTTGTGAATGGCATTCGAGACCCTGAGATAAAATGTGCAACATATGCCGCACAAAAAGCTACATTCACAGAAACAGTAACATTTGCACTTGTACAAGAGACTGCGAGATTGCTGGCACGGCCTCAAATTCACAAAGTACGCAGAGTAGAGACCGAGTGTGAAGAATCGAAATCGGTCATTGAATTGGTAAAAGAGGCTTTGAACAATTTGGGAAAAAAACTTGGCAGCACTGAAAGCAAACATACGTATATCTTTATCGCGGAAAATTAAATTTTATTTAATTTATAAATACTTGATAATTCTGTAGACCCAGGCAATTCTATTGCAACTATTGCAAGAATATGCCTGGCCGTAATCCACAAGACATGGAGTTTGATGTATCTGAGGTAGTAGTACCGCCAACAAATCATCAACAGGTTACCACTGCCGGTAACAATAACAACAAGCAAAACAGCTCGCAATCAAATGACCGCAAAAGACAGAGGCTTGAAAAGGCAATAACATCGCCGGATATCATAATTCCCGACCTGTCGGAAAAACTGAAAAATTATAAACCCACTGACCAGAACAGGTTTGGCATTCTAGGGGTGTTAGCAGATGTAAATATTGGAAGTCCCAGTACTAGTGCACAAGCCCCCAGCAAAAACAATACCAACAACAACACAAAACTACAGAAACCAAAATGGTGTCCACCAATATTCATTTATAATGTTAATATAAAAACACTTGTTGATACTCTTCGTAACACGATACCGACATTTTCTTTCAAAATTAAAAATATCAACAAAAATAAAAGCAAGCTTTATTTTTCAGACATAACTGTCCATGCGTCAATGATGGCAATCCTAAGGGAGAAGAATATACATTCTTATTCTTTCACACCGAAAGAACTGAAACACACTTCACTAATAATTAGAGGCCTCACATCTAACACTGACATTGGTGAAATTGTAGCTGAACTGAATACTATTGTTCCAGACACTGTGGCAAGCGTAGCTAAATTCACTACCACGAATTCCATTAAGAACAATATTGATACAGGACTTTTTCTTGTATCACTACTTCCTGGTAAAACACTGAGTGACGTTTCTAAAATAAACGCACTACAAAGTCAAATAATAGAATGGGAGAAACCTAAAAAAAAAGGAGAGGACATACAATGTCGCCGATGTCAAAGGTGGGGTCACACGTCCAAAAACTGCAATTCTGGGTACAGATGCGTGAAATGCGACCAAAATCATAATCCAGGTGAATGTCAGAGGAAAAGAGAAGATGATAAAGAACCGTTTTGCAATAACTGCAAAGAATCGGGACACCCCGCAAACTGGCGAGGTTGCCCCACTTACAAGAAATACGCGGCAGCCAGAAAACAAAGGATTGCTAAAGCGATAGAAGAACGTTCTATCGCAAGAAACAATGTTCAAAATGCAGTTGGAGCATCAAAAATCATGCCTGAGCAAAGTTTTGCAAGCCTTTTCAATTCACGTACTATGCAAAGTCATACGACACAAAAACCCTCTATTATTGAACAATTCATGAAACTGAGTTCACTTTTCCTCGAACCAGAAGAATTAACAATTGAACAAGAAGTGAACATATTCCTTTCTGAATACCCAAAAATGCAGAAAGCTGAAGCCAAAACTGAATTCATTCGTATTCTTAACAAAATTAAAACTAAATATGGACCATAGATCCATAAATTTTTTAACATTTAACATAAGATCTCTGGTTGATACCAGTAGACAGATTGACCTTAAGAATACCCTATTACACAACAAAATTGACATTGGTTTCATTCAGGAATGCCATCTGAAAAGAAATAGAAGAGTACAATTAAATGGATATAATTTTATATACGACAATTCACCATTGGGTGTTGCAATTGTAGTAAAGAATACATTTCACTATGAGATAGTTTATTTGAATGATGTTGGTTTCAAAACCTCCTTCATAAAAGTTGAATCATCATGCAATAGTATGAAGAAAATATATCTGCTTGGATCTGTATATATTCCCTGTAATCACCCAGTTCAGACGTTAGAATCTGATCTGGAAAAATTATTGAATTTTTGCCAGAATTTTGATTCATTTATTCTTGGCGGTGATCTTAATTCAAAAAATCCGGCGTGGGGTGATGCTGTCGAGAACTCAAACGGTAAAATATTGCTCAACTGGCTGGAAAATCACACATTGGATGTCGTTAGAGTATGCGATTCCTCGCCCTCATATCCGAATGGCCCGTCTTATCTTGATCATTTTTTAGTTAGTTCTCAACTGATCAGTGGAAATGGAGCAAATTATCAAATTTCAACTCTATCATCGTTCTCAGACCATTTTCCACTTAAACTTACCATAACACTGGAGCATACTGGTCTTCTCTTGAGAGCTCCAAGTACCATCATCTCTTATAAAAATACAAACTGGGACAATTTTCGCCGAGATATGGATCTTTCCGCTATTCAATTAATGCCTCATCATAATAACAATTTGAACAATGCCGAAATTGATAACTTGATTGAAGAATTCAATGAAAGTTACAAAAGAATACATAATTCTCACTCTCAACAAATTCAAATCACCAACAATAAATTCCCGTTGTCGGAAAGAACAAGAAAACTTTTCAAAATTAAACATAACTGGCAGAAACAATTGAAAAATATTTTTCACCGCACTGGAAACAGATTGAGTAGTGAGTATACCATTCTCTCGAAACAAATCCAGCTATTAAAAACAATAATACAGGAATCAGTTAATATTGAACAAGCTGAAAAATTTAACAAAAAAACTACAAAATATCAAACCTGGTCCGTCCGCCTTCAAGGAAATATATCAAATAACGGGAAAAATAAAATCTCCCTTTTGCAATCAAATTGTTATCAATAACAATATTTCCACAAATCATATTGATATAGCAAATCATTTCCAGCAATATTATACCACTGTCTTCCGTAGTACAATTCCCCTTCAACCAATCTCGGATTTGTACACAAAGGTACCCGCTTATCTCAGGAATGCAACCCCACATATTTACTCCCTTGATAACAATTTCAATGCATCACAAAATCCTGATAGCCTACATTTTACAAATATAGAGCAGATCGGGAATATAATTCAACGAATAAATAATAAAAAGTCAAGTGGGATTGATGAAATCTCAAACTTTATTATTAAAAAGTTTCCCAGTTTCACATTAAAAATACTTACATATATATTTAATCATTGTATAAACAATGGATATTTTCCCTCTGTATGGAAAGTTGCAAAAATATTGCCGATCAAGAAAAAACCTGATAGCGTTGAACCAGCAGACTTCCGGCCAATCTCCCTCTTATCTAATATTGGAAAACTCTTTGAACACGTACTAAAAGAGAAGATTACAAATGAATATATAATTGATCCAATACCAAATTTCCAATTTGGCTTCAGGAAAAATCATTCCACTCAGCATGCACTTTTTAAATTCCACAATGATATAACTTCAAATCTCAATAGGAAAAAATGTACTGTTGCCATCGCACTTGACATTCAGAAAGCATTCGACTCAGTATGTCACATGGGAATCCTGTATAAACTTGTTGGATTGGAAACTGATCCTTTCATTGTGAAAATTCTTACCAGCTACTTTACGAATCGGAAATTTTTTGTAAATATCCAAGGGATATCCTCCAGTCAAGGCGAGGCAAACAGTGGAGTGCCTCAGGGAAGCGTACTGGCTCCATATCTTTTCAACATCTTTCTGAACGACTTCCCACATACGCATGGTGAATCACAAGCGATTCTCTATGCCGATGACTGTTTAATTTACGCCCATAGCTCATCTCCGGCTGATGCACTAGATAAAGCATTTGAACATCTCAAAAACATCAATGAATACTACGAAAAGTGGGGTATAACTATTAATGCATCAAAATCCGAAGCGATATGCATCAGAAACGCATCTGGTAAATGTCCCAGATTTGTAGTCCCGGAAAGTAAAGCACTCAAATTAACCCTAAATGGCATCGAAATTCCAATAGAGACTGAAATGAAATATCTTGGGGTCACATTTGATAACTTACTGAAGTTTAACACACACGCACGAGCAACACTGAAAAAAACAAAGCGTGTATTAGGATCATTCTCCTACATTCTGGGAAACAAATACTTACCGCAGAAGACAAAACTCCTACTGTATAAAGTAGCCATAAGACCAATATTGATATACGGCTTTCCAATCTGGTTCACTATCTCCCCGACAGTGGCAAATGAATTGGAAATTCTCGAACGGAAAATCTTGAGAAAATGTGTCAACAAGCATTATCAGAGCCGCGAAAAGAAATTCTCGAATTCCCATATTTATGAAATATCTGGAGTTCAACCTCTGTGCAGATATGCTTTCAACCTCCAGCGAAAATTTATTGAGAGGCTTGCTGCACACGAAAATGAATTGCTGAGCACAATTTATAACATTGAAGAGTATTCCAAATGGTCTGATTCTAAATATCTTTCATCTGTTGCCATAATCAATGAAAACCTTGACAACGAATCAACCAATCACACTTTGCCGCAATTCTTCCAGAAAACAACACCTGGAACACATAGAGGATAGTTAATAATATGACAATAATCTAGTCATAGAAATATATTTATATTTATTTTATTTAGATTAAATCTAAAAAACAAACGAATCAAAACTTATTTACCTTATAGCACAAAAGTACCTAAATTATGCCTAGGTATATTCGATTTAATCTGTGATAATGTTTTACCTTATATTTCCTTTAAAAGCTACTGTATTAGCATTCGTAGCTAACACACAAATTGTTACCTCGTTTTAAGTGTTTTGTAGTTATAGATTATTTATTATAAACGCAGACATACACGCTCTGCAAGAAACAGTATGGGTCTAGAGCAAGCCTTATTTTCATTCATACAATGTGCAATTATACAATCGATATATTTAATAAGAAGCAAGTTGCTATATTACAATAAAAATAGTGTATTAGAACAAGACAATTATAGTTCTAAGTTTACCATAACTTATCGATAAGTCCACAAGAACAATGTAATCGAAATGAATGAGTCTCAAATAAAAGATACTTACTTACTTACTTACTTACTTGGTAAAAGAGGCTCTAAAGCAGATAATGCAAGAAATGAAGCAGCAAGCAAATAAATCTAGAATGAAATGCTATAACTGTGATAAGGCTGGACATCTTTCCCGGGAATGTAAAGCGTGGCGTAAAACGTCGGGGTCAATCTCGCCATCTCCATTAAACAATAATCAGAAGAAGGCGACCACAAAGCCAAGCGACTCAAATTCAAATTTTGCGGATAATAGAAAAGGTGGCAAACAAGTTATTGATCAAGCCTTGACACGACGGCATTGCAATGTAGAAAACAGACGCTACTCGAAGGCTGAACCAAAGGAGACAGTTGTAAATGTCAGGCAGTTACACATCGAATCTGGCACAGACTGGTCAACAGAGCAACGTAAAGATCCCATTCTGAGAAAAATTATTTCGGCAAAACAAGAAAATAAGAAACCCAGCAAGAAAGACATCGCAGCCGAAAGTCCACTTATGAAAGCATACTGGGCTCAATGGGATAGTTTAGTTCTAGTCAATGGATCCCTGCAACGTAAATGGGAAAGCGAAGATGGCAAAAGCAGCCGAAATTTGATCATCGTTCCAGATTCCAAAATAGGAGACGTTTTGGCGGAGTTCCATAATGGTCCCAGTGGAGGTCATCTGGGAATAACCAAAACCGCCGATAAAGTGAAGCAACGATTCTACTGGGTTGGATGCCAGAAATCAATTGCTGAATGGGTAGCCAATTGCGAGAAGTGCATGAAGGCGAAAGGTCCAACAAGGAAAAGTCGAGGTCCTATGCAAGAATATAGACCAGGAGCCCCGTTTGAAAGAATAGCAATGGACGTGGCAGGCCCTTTCCCAGTAAGTGATTCTGGAAACCGTTATGTCCTTGTGGTCATGGATTACTTCAGCAAATGGCCGGAGGTGTATGCAATTCCAAACCAAGAGGCAAAAACGATTGTGGATGTGGTCAACAAAAACTGGATATGTCGCTACGGTGTGCCGTCCGAGATTCACTCAGACCAGGGAAGAAATTTTGAATCGGCCATATTCAAAGAGATGTGTGAATCCCTTGGTATCAAGAAAACGAGGACTACGCCATTACATCCACAATCCGATGGCATGGTAGAAAGGTTTAATCGCACCCTGGTGGAACATCTTCGAAAAGTGGTGGACAACGGCCAGAGGGACTGGGACGAGCATATACCAAAGTTTTTGCTGTCCTATAGATCTGCCATTCATGATTCCACCTCTCGAACACCGGCCAATATTCTATTCGGAACTGAGTTGAAGTTGCCTGGAGATCTGATATTCGGCGCTAAACCTAATGAGCTCGCCATGGAAGAAAACAGAAACGACATCCTAAACACTTTCGGTGAAGTTCACGAATCAGTGCGCAACAAAATAAAAATGGTCAGCAACAGAATGAAGGCGAGATACGATCGTGCTGTAAATACTGAGGGCTTCCAAGAAGAAGAATTGGTTCTGCTATTTAACCCGCAACGAAAGAAAGGATTGTGTCCTAAACTGCAAACACAGTGGGAAGGCCCATACAAAGTCATCAAGAAGATCAATGATGTTGTATACCGGATTCAGAAGGACGACAGCCCTAGATCAAAGATGAAAGTTGTACATCTGGAACGATTGGCTCCTTACGGAACAGGTTCTGTGCCTGTTCGGGACGAACAGGCTTAAGCGGGAGGCAGTGTGACGAATTTGATAATTATAGACATAAGTTTATTTAAATTAGTTTCCGTTAATTTAAAATTTCAAATTGTAACGATAAAATTTCGCTATCACTTCTTGGAATCATCTACTCATTTTCTAGTATTTTCCTGAATTTCTTTTATGTTCTTTTGTTTGCTTACCGAAATGTTAGTTCTTACTCTCTCATAGAATAACAACCCCTTTGCTTTGTTATTTTGCTTTCTCATTTCATCTCATTGTCTATTGTCATTGTTGTTGTAGTAATGCGAGCATATATCTATGTGAGTGTGTATGTGTTTGGCTGCCACCAGACGAATAACTTAATGGTCGTAGATCCTTCTAGCATTGTCTAAGAAGGTTCTGGCGTTGCCAGAATATTGTAGTGATACCAGAATGTTCTCGTATTGCCACACCGTCATATATAAAAGCGCTCGCATGCTGCTAACGAGTCAGTCTTAATTAAAGCGTCAAACGAATAACTCCAGTGTGAACGAATTGTAAAGTGTGAAGTCATAGTAAATAAATTGTAGATTGTCGTTATTTAAAAGAACTGTGTTTTAATTGTCGGGTAATTAAAAACGCCTAAATATAAAAACGTAACAATATGTTTACTCGAAATTTGTAAATTTGTATATGTTTACATTCACACATATTATTTTTATGAAACATTCATGCCCCAAACATAATATATTTTAACATATTAACATATGTGTTCCAAACATTTAGTGTTAGTTTAGGAACATTACATGTTGGCACTTAAGTATATTGTGTTTAAAAATTGTACCCGAAACACATTTTGTTTATATCGGAACATATGAAAAACATATTTTTCTAACAGTGTAAGTGGTTTCACTGCAATGTGGAACGCCGTTCGGACTCGTCTATAAAAAGGAGGTCCCTTGGCATTGGGCTTAACATAGAAAAGAGAGAAGTTCACCACTGTGGTATCACAATGGACTGAATAGTTTAAGTGAGCCTAATACATCGGGCTAACCTAACACATCACAATGTCGATATCCGACTATACAAAGCAGATATATACATGATCAGGGAGAAATTCTAAGACGATGTCTGTTGTCATCACGCTACAGCCATCAATAATGAACCAATTGTGCTGAAATTTTGAACACACTCGTCTTTTTGACTGGTAGGTCATGTTTCGAAGATGGACTATATCGGTCCAGGTTTTGATATAGACCGCATAATAACCGACCTACCGGTTTAAAATTTAGTGGTACTTTAGATCCATAAATAGGTGTGCCAAATAGGGTGTGAACCATGTTTTGGTATAGCCCCCATATAAATCGATCTCCCGATTTCATTTTTAATCATTAAATTGTGGGCTTCTAAATAAAAAAATTTTAATTTTTATCCGATTTACAAGAAATTAAAATCTGGAAGTATTTTAAGTCAACACATAGCCGTATCGAACAGTGATGCCAGTTTTGGGGATTTTTTCCCTAAATCGGGGATATTTTTCGTGGTTGGGGACTTGGGGATTTGGTGGGGAATTTTCATAAATTTTGAGGAGTTTTATGGGGATTTTTTTGTATGGAAAACGGGTTTACATTGCATTCTTTTTATTTTTTCATTATTAATGAAGAATCACTGGGCATTTTCAATATAGAAATTAATTGCTCCTCTTTATTCCAGGGCATACAATAGGGTGCAAGTGCAGGTTTTGGACTAGAAACGGTCACAGAATTTTATTATGGGCTAATTTGTAATATTACTCAGCTTTACAGACATATTTTTATATTTTGAAAAATTTACCAAAACGCCAATTCTAACAATTTATCAAACAGTAAAAATCTGCCTGATTACTGATTTTCTACAGCAGATCCTTTTTCTATTATTTTTTATTTGTGATAAAAACTTTTCAAAAATTTATTGGGGATATTTGTGGGGAATTTTAAATTAAATTTGGAGGCAAAGCCAGAAAAATACTGGCAACACTGGTGTCGAATACGGTGTGTATACCTATTATTATTTTATTTTTTTAGCCATCATATAGACCGATCTCCCGATATAACTTCTTAGGCTTCTAGAAATAGCAATTTTTATTCACTCTGCATAAAAAGTGTCTATAGAAATACATTTTTGACAAAATTTTCTATAGAAATAAAATTTTGACAAAATTGTCTATAGAAATAAAATTAAACAATCTATGTAACATCTGAATTATTTTATGTCACATACTATAATTATAAGATTATAAATCTTGTTGTATGTGAGGCAATAAATAAACTAAACTAAAAAAAAATTAAAAAAATGTTGACAAAACCTTCTATAGGAAAAAAATTTTGACAAAATTTTCTATAGAAATAAAATTTTGACAAAATTGTCTATAGAAATAAAATTTTGACAAAATTGTCTATAGAAATAAAATTTTGACAAAATTTTCTATAGAAATAAAATTTTGACACAATTTTCTATTGAAATAAAATTTTGACAAAATTGTCTTTAAAATAAAATGTAGACAAAATTGTCGATAAAAATAAAATTTTTACAAAATTGTCTATAAAAATAGAATTTTGACAAAATTGTCTATAAAAATATAATTTTGACAAAAGTTTCTATAAAAATAAAATTTTAACAAAATTTTCTATAAAAATAAAATTCTGACAAAACTTTCTATAAAAATAAAATGTTGACAAAATTTTCTATAGAAATTAAATTTCACACATTCTTTTAGAAATAAAATTTCGACAACATATTTTTATACCCTTCACCACTACTGTGGTACAGGGTATAATAAGTTTGTGCATTTGTATGTAACGCCAAGAAGGAGTAATCATAGACCAACCTTTTAGTATACGGATCGGCTTAGAATTAAATTCTGAGTCGATTTAGCGATGTCCGTCTGTCTGTTGATGTATTTTTGTGTGCAAAGTACAGCTCGCAGTTTTAGTCCGATTGTCGTAAAATTTGGTATAGGGCCCTGTTTCGGCTCACAGACGATCCCTATTGATTTTGGAAAAAATCGGTTCAGATTTAGATATAGCTGCCATATATATTTTTCACCGATCTGGTCATAATTGGCGTGTATATCAACCGATCTTCCTCAAATTCCGTACATCCAAATATTTTATGAGTCTCGAAAAACTTGCAAAATATCAGCATAATCGGTTCAGATTTAGATATAGCTCCCATATATAGCTTTCGCCCGATTTACACTCATTTGCCCACAGAGGCCAATTTTTTACTCCGATTTAGTTGAAATTTTGCATAGGGAGTAGAATTAGCGTTGTAACTATGCGTGCCAAATTTGCTTGAAATCGGTTCAGATTTGGATATATCTCCCATATAAAGCTTTCGCCCGATTTACACTCATTTGCCCACAGAGGCCAATTTTTTACTCCGATTTAGTTGAAATTTTGCACAGGGAGTAGAATTAGCATTGTACCTATGCGTGCCAAATTTGGTTGAAATCGGTTCAGATTTAGATATAGCTCCCATATATATGTTTTTCTGATTTCGACAAAAATGGTCAAAATACCAACATTTTCCTTGTAAAATCGCCACTGCTTAGTCGAAAAGTTATAAAAATGACTCTAATTTTCCTAAACTTCTAATACATATATATCGAGCGATAAATCATAAATAAAGTTTTTCGAAGTTTCCTTAAAATTGCTTCAGATTTAAACGTTTCCCATATTTATACCCTTCACCACTACTGTGGTACAGGGTATAATAAGTTTGTGCATTTGTATGTAACGCCAAGAAGGAGTAATCATAGACCAATCTTTTAGTATACGGATCGGCTTAGAATTAAATTCTGAGTCGATTTAGCGATGTCCGTCTGTCTGTCTGTCCGTCTGTCTGTCCGTCTGTCTGTCTGTCTGTCTGTCTGTCTGTCTGTCTGTTGATGTATTTTTGTGTGCAAAGTACAGCTCGCAGTTTTAGTCCGATTGTCCTAAAATTTGGTATAGGGTCCTGTTTCGGCTCAATGACGATCCCTATTGATTTTGGAAAAAATCGGTTCAGATTTAGATATAGCTGCCATATATATTTTTCACAGATCTGGTCATAATTGGCGTGTATATAAACCGATCTTCCTCAAATTCCGTACATCCGAATATTTTATGAGTCTCGAAAAACTTGCAAAATATCAGCCAAATCGGTTCAGATTTAGATATAGCTCCCATATATAGCTTTCGCCCGATTTACACTCATTTGCCCACAGAGGCCAATTTTTTGCTCCGATTTAGTTGAAATTTTGCACAGGGAGTAGAATTAGCGTTGTAACTATGCGTGCCAAATTTGCTTGAAATCGGTTCAGATTTGGATATATCTCCCATATAAAGCTTTCGCCCGATTTACACTCATATGACCACTGAGGCCAATTTTTAACTCCGATTTAGTTGAAATTTTGCACAGGGAGTAGAATTAGCATTGTAACTATGCGTGCCAAATTTGGTTGAAATCGGTTCAGATTTAGATATAGCTCCCATATATGTGTTTTTCTGATTTCGACAAAAATGGTCAAAATACCAACATTTTCCTTGTAAAATCGCCACTGCTTAGTCGAAAAGTTGTAAATATAAATCTAATTTTCCTAAACTTCTAATACATATATATCGAGCGATAAATCATAAATAAACTTTTTCGAAGTTTCCTTAAAATTGCTTCAGATTTAAACGTTTCCCATATTTTTTTACTAACATTGTGTTCCACCCTAGTGCATTAGCCGACTTAAATTTTGAGTCTATAGATTTTGTAGAAGTCTATCAAATTCTTCCATATCGAGTGATATTTAAATGTATGTATTTGGGACAGACCTTTATATATAGCCCCAAACACATTTGACGGATGTGATATGGTATCGAAAATTTAGATCTACAAAGTGGTGCAGGGTATAATATAGTCGGCCCCGCCCGACTTTAGACTTTCCTTACTGGTTTTTTACTAACATTGTGTTCCACCCTAGTGCATTAGCCGACTTAAATTTTGAGTCTATAGATTTTGTAGAAGTCTATCAAATTCTTCCAGATCGAGTGATATTTAAATGTATGTATTTGGGACAAACCGAGTGGCAACCGGGCTTTCAATTTAAAATCAATGACAAATTTTCCTTTTAATCTCTGTTGACCAGTGTGCTTGCCAGAAAACTAGACCAAAGTAATGAATTGCTGTATAGAAAATCTAGATATGAGTACAATTTTCGTTGTTGTTGGTGTTCTTGTTGTTGTGTACTCTATATGAAATGATTGGTCTCATACATATTTAATTCTCTTACTTGTCCTGGCCATTGTTGCTGTTGTTGTATACATTGTGTTACCATCGTCCAGTGTCATTGTCACTCCTAGCAAGCTCATAGTGGTATTTATCTTTCGGTGGTAAAAAGGACACATGTTTGTCTCTCCTTGCAGGAAGTGCAAGCTAAATGCGTGACTATACATGACATTTTACCATGGTGGCGGCATTCGACGTTGACCAATGAATCGCCGAAAGAGCGAAAAGTCGAGCATTCATTAGTGAGCGATTAAATGAAAAGGTTCATTGAAGCGCAACAATAATCAAAACCCTTAAGCATCAAAAACAAAAACAAAAATCAAATGTATTAAAATTAGTGTAATCAAAGTGTCAACTCAGAGATATGGCTCTAAATGTAAATTTAAAAAATATAATAATAATAATTATAAATATGACAAACTACTGAAGCTAGGCAATATCATTTTATGTCTAAAAAGTATGCAATGAAAAAAATTATAAATTGAAAATGTTTCTTATATTAGCCAAAATACAAGTGTAGAAAATTTATTTAGTGCTAATGAAAGTAAAAATGTTGTGTAAAATAAAACCAGATTCTTTCTGTATATGCTAAATGGAAATCTTCTTCATCTTTATTTAAATCTGGCCTATATGAAGCCCAAAACCGAAATAAAACGTCTTCAGCTTTAATATTCTGGCTCAAAAAAAAAAACCGACATATATCCCCCCAAACTGAATAAAAATTGAACCCTATATATTCGAAAAAAGTGTATAAGGACTGTAACAAAACTAAGGATACAAACGCAAAAAAGAAGTAGAAGTTTGGTATGTGTAAATTGGACCGATTTTAAATTTCGACCGATTTCAGAAAATGTATTATACCTAAACTGTCTTAATTTGAAGAAAAAAAAATTAAGTTCAAAATTGCAAAAATACCTTTAGTGCCATACGAAATTCAAGATAGAAACATTATTGGTAAAATTTACAAATTTTAAGAACTTCTGAACTAGTTTGTGGGAGACACGAATTTAGTAAATCTCTATCCTTCATTTGTGTATAAGTTTCTACGTTTTTTTAGTTCGTTTAACTAAAGTACGCAAAAATTATTTTTCATGTTAGCCTGATAATGAAAACAGACGAATAACGTCCAAATGCATGATATTTTTTTTAATTTACAATTTGAAAAAATATGCTAACATTACCATACAGATGATCCCAAGGTTGATGAGCTTTAGCAGGAAACGCATAGTTTTAATTTCAATTCTATAGAAATTTTTTTCCAATACAAAATTTTGGTACAATTTTATTTTTATAGAAAATGTTGTCAAAATTTTATTTCTATAAAATATTCTGTTAAAATTTTATTTCTATAGCAAGTTTTGTCAAAATTTTATTTCTATATAAAATTTTGTCAAAATTTTATTTCTATAAAAAATACTGTTAAAATTTTATTTCTATAGCAAGTTTTGTCAAAATTTTATTTCTATAGAAAAGTTTGTCGAAATGTTACTTCTATAGAAAATTTTGTCAAAATTTTATTTTTTTTCCATACTAAATATAATAAATTATGATATTAAATGAGATAGCTACTAACAACAAAGATTTTCGACATGTCAAAATTTTATTTATACAGAAAATTTTGTCAAAATTTTATTTCTATAGAAAAATTTGTCAAAATTTTATTTCTATTGAAAATTTTGTCAACATTTTATTTCTATCGAAAATTTTCTACAAATTTTATTTCTATAAAAAATTTTCAAAATTTCTATAGAAAATTTTGTCAAATTTTTATTTCTATAGAAAATTTTGTCCAAATTTTATTTCTATAGAAAATTTTGTCAAAATTGTATTTCTGTATAAAATTTTGTCAAAATTTTATTTCTATATAAAATTTTGTCAACATTTTATTTCTATAGAAAATTTTGTCAAAATTTTATTTCTATAGAAAATTTTTTCAAAATTTTATTTCTATAGAAATTTTTTTCAAAATTTAATTTCTATAGAAAATTTTGTCAAAATTTTATTTCTATGGAAAGTTTTATCAATATTTTATTTCTATAGAAAATTTTATGAAATCATCTTTTTCAAATTAAATCTAAATAAACTAATTTTATGTCCACTTAAAAACACTACGAGATTCATGTGAAGAAAACATACGTAAACGTACATGTAAATATCTCTAGAGATATTTTTTCAAAGTCAAACCATTATCCATATTATATCTATTCAAGTAGATCTTGAATTGCTGGCTTTAGCACGAGGAAACAGACAAACAAAAAACTGCCATTAGTAGGTCACTCATATGCCTATAGAATCAACTTATAGCCCATGGCGTGACTATCGCGATCAAATATGAACACAACACTAGCAAAAGATACTCACTTCAATCACCTTAAGAGATAAACAACTAATAAAACTGGACAACCTTATCATGATATCACTTAATGAAGCCATAATTACATGCCCTTGAATGATTATTTCACAATTTAAGGACACTTTCATATATGTAATTGCTTATTACCACATTTCATTTTTCAAGTTGTTCTTTTACCCTAAAAAATATTGTTTACAAGCAAATAAAATTAATCCGAAACAATCGTTAAGTCACTAGATTGGTAATATTATTCTTACAAAGTAAATTTTGTGAAAATTTTATTTCTATAGAAAATGTTGCCAAAATCTTATTTCTATAGATAATTTTGTCAATTTTTTTCTATAGAAGATTTTGTAAATTTTTTTCATAGAAATTTTTTTCAAAATTTTCTCAATCGAAATTAATAATTTTTTCAATAAAAAATTTTGAAAAAATTTTTTTCTACAGGAAATTTTTTCAAAAGTTTTTTCTATCGAAGATTTCGTTAAGATTTTGTCAAAATTTTTTGCTATAGAAAATTTTGTCAAAATTTGATTGAACTATATTCTCCAGAAAATTTTGTCAAAATTCTATTTCTTTAGGAAATGTTGTCAAACTATTAATATTCTAGAAATTTTTTTTCAAAATTTAGTGCTCTAGAAAATGTTGTCAAAATTGTATTACTCTAGAAAATTTTATTTCTATAGAAAATTTTGTCAAAAGTTTATTCACAAATCAATTTGGTCAAAATTTTATTTCTCTAGAAAATTTTGTCAATATTTTAGTACTCTGGAAAATTGTGTCAAAGTTTTATTTCTATAGTAAATATTATCCAAATTTTTTTTCTGTAGAATATTTTGTCACAAAGATATTTTTTTAGAAAATTTTGTTAAATTTTTTATAGAAAATTTTGTCAAAATTTTATTGCTATAGAACAATTTTATTTCTATAGAAAATTTTGTAATTTTTTTCTAACGAAAATGTTAACAATTTTTTTTCTATAGAAAATTTTGTTAAATTGCTATAGAAAAAATATTATTTCTATAGAAAATATTTTTTTTAAAGAAAGTTTTGTTAAAATTTTTCTATAGAAAATGTTGCCACTTTTTTTAGAAAATGTCGTCAAAATTTTTTTCTATCGAAAACTTTGTCAAAATTTTTTTTCTATAGCAAATTTTGTCAATTTTTTTCTATCGAAAATTTTCATGTCATTTTTTTTAGTTTTCTATATTTTTTCTATTGTTTTTCGTTTAAAAATTTGTCAAAATTTTATTTCTATAAAAATGGAAGTACATCTTAGTTGGAGAGGAATATTTTGCAAAATCTACAAAAATATGAAGAATTCTATCAATCTACCAAACAGTAAAAAATCTACCATTTTTGGTAGAATTCTACCAACTGTGACAACCGTAATCGCAGCCCTTTTGTTTTTCTGCAGTTTTTGAAAAGTTCAAACCAAAAAAAAAAATACTTTTTATAAAAAAATCACAGTCACAGTCACGTTTATATCAAGCACTGTTCCTTTCTGCCTTGATGTCTTATAGCGATTTCGATTTGACAAAAAGGTACAAAAATTGCAAAATATGCTTTTGGATCCTGTATCCCTCACAATATTATGAATTAACATTATTTTTGGAACCACACTATCATTTGGGCGAAAATACAATGAGAAGAAAAGTAGTATAACACCAAGGCAAGATTGGTTTTGCGAAACTAAAACGCCCTTAAATAAGACATATTTTGAGGTTTCGTAGTAAACATTTTATTAAGTAATATGTAATGCCGAACATCCTTTCGAAATCTTGCAAAAATGTTATGTAAAATTATATTATTTCCGTTTCCAAAGGTTTGTAAAATCGGGACCGACTACACTGAAAAAAAAGCATGCCTGTTTCCAAAGATTTGTCTTTACTTTAAAAAATTTGGTATTGATTCCGAGCCAAAGAAGCAGAGAATACAAGTAAGGTACTTTTAAATGTGGGCTTTGGGTACTTGCTTCTAGGAAGCAAATTTTAATTTTTCGCTTTCTCAGCTTTTTTCTTCATATGCTATTAAAGTCCTTTAAAAACGAGTTAACGACAACTTTATTTTCCAAATTAAGACTCGACTTCCAGTAGAAATTATGCTATGTTTCAAGTAAAAAAACTTCTTTAAAATAAAGTTTTGAAAAACATGTCTTATATTTGAACGATTTTTTGCTTTATAGTCAAGATGCAAAAAGGCAACAAATTTGAAGACAATTTCATTAAATTTAAAGAATTTTTCTGAATTATTAAAGTCAAGTTGACCTTAGCCCAAACATTTTTTCTTTCATGTTATGATACCCATTTTTACGTCAAATCTCTTAATTATAAAGAGAATACGATTTCATTGAAAAGTTTATCGACTTTTGGACAAGGAAAAAAAGGTACATGGTCCTGTGGATAGTGTGTATGTATACAAACTGTATGATCTGTGGTTCGATTCCCCATTTGGCTAAAGGTAAAAATTGAACAATTTATAAAATCGAGTAATTTCTTATAATTTTTTTTTATATAACCAAAAAAGCGTCTTTCCTCATATATTCTCCTCTTCCACATGGTTTATTTAGTTCTCAGAACTTTTTTCTGTAATACAAACAATGTCGAAGTAACTATTCTATTTTATACATTTTCAAATTTTACCTTTCTCCAGATGGAGAATCGCCGGATAGGAAAATAATTTTGAGTTAGTCTTTATAAATTTTATTTATCAAAGGTTTATCGACTTTTGGACAAGGAAAAAACTTTATATTAGAGAAATGCGTCTTCTATGCTAAACAAAATTTGCATTCGTATTTTAAAGACATGAAATCTTTGACCTCACGACAATATTTTTTTCAGTGTACAGTGGGTCGTTTTCTTTAAATTTAAGTCTATAAATAGAACTGCTTGATTGTATGCGTTTATGGCTACAGTGATAATTGCCTGTTGATGACGATAAAAGCTACATGGTCCTATGGATAGTGTGTATGTATACAAACTGTATGATCTGCGGTTCGATTCCCCACTTGGCTAAAGGTGAAAATTGAACAATTTATAAAATCGAGTAATTTCTTATAATTTTTTTTTTATATAACAAAAAAAGTGTCTGTCCTCATTTATTCTCCTCTTCCACATGGTTTATTTAGTTCTCAGAACTTTTTTCTTTAATACAAACAATGTCGAAGTAACTATTCGATTTTATAAATTTTTAAATTTTACCTTTCTCCAGATGGAGAATCGCCGGATAGGAAAATAATTTTGAGTTAGTCTTTATAAATTTTATTTATCAAAGGTCTATACTTTTGTTCTAAACAAATTTCCGAAAAGCATATTGTAAACGATGTTTGTTTATCTATAATTTCGTTTGGGAGGAATGAATTTATTTGTTTTTTTTTTCTTGCGTGTAGTCTAACAACTATAATTGAATGATATTACTTAATGAAGCCTTAATAACATGCTCTTGAACAATTATCTTTCACAAATTTTAAAACAAGTTGATATAATTTCTTACAATAAGCACTTTACACCACAAGGTTTTTGTTTTATTTCCTTATAACGAAGCGAAGAAACTCATTTTGAAAATCGTATATTTTCCTTGACCTCAGTTATTGTTTTTATTTTCTTAGGTCATCCTTTATCAATGCCATTAGATTAATTGCATATCTTACATATGCGTATATTATTGATTGTACCATCAGTCAATGGTGCCACATAAGTAGCATATGGCCCCATTTGCTTGTCAATGTCAATGGTGAAGTTTGTTTGGCAGTATCTTATTTAAGAACATGAAGCTAAAAAAGAGCAGTGCTTGACAATAACAAAATGGAGTTAACGAATTGTGTTGTGCAAAAATAAAAAAAAATGTAAGAAAAAACATTTTTGGTGATAAGGTTTGAACTTTCCGAAGAAATTCAAACGACTGTAACAAAACAACAATGTTTGCGAAGTTTTTCTTTGAGTGTATGAAGCCAAGTCTACACAATTTATATAGTTAGTATAAATTGTGTAGACTTGGCTTTCAAATTTTCTACTATTATCTTCCATGCAAATCGTGAATATAGATACACTTTTCATTCATATACACTTTTATTAGGCTAATAGCAATTACGTGTACTACATATACACTTACGCTACCAAATGCATGTAACACTTTATGGTATATGCCATATATAGATACACTCTATAAAAACAAAAAAGTTCTATTGGATTTGAATACCACATAACGCTTCATTTCTTTGGTCTATAAAATTTTCTATTTTCTTATCCCTTGGGAAACATTAAGAGTATTTACGAAAAACGAAAAACCTATATGGAAAACGTGGTTAAATTCCATTGATTTACATTCGGAGCATTTGGTATTCGGAAGGACATTAAAAGTACAAGACGATGTATTCCTTTCCCCTCTATGTTATCTTTCAAGGCAAATAATAAATCCTTGCCACTCGTTTAATAATTTGTGGGAATATTGACCATTTGGTGTGTTAAGCAACAAGTTTATGGCCTATCTATGGTCGGTCGTTGGATTGACCTTCGATGTGTATGTATTCTTCTGCTAGGCAACCAGTGACGTTGACTACGGGTGGAAAATTGAATATTAACTGAAGACAATGATTAAAATCTAATGGCTTTAACATAATGGGGGAAGAGTTGGTAGGGTATCATTTAAGACTCATCACAAAACGAGGTGGCTCCCATACAATCGATTTTTTAATGTATCGCCTACAAGCAAAGAAATCAAACGTATGAAAAAACGGAAAATTGGAAGCAATTCCTAAATCTGAACTGATTTGAATGAATTTTTGTAGGTATAGTTGGAATAACAGAAGATTACATTATACTCACGTTCAGTAAGATCAGATTTTCAATAAGGGTGTCATGGCCAAATTTGTGTATTATGGCCGAGTTTTGAAAAATCGGGCGATACATATTTTTTTATACCCTCCATCCCTTCCGTTTGTAACACATCGAAATATTGCTCCAAGACCCCATAAAGTATATATATTCTGGATCGTGGTGAAATTCTGAGTCGATCTAAGCATGTTCGTCCGTCCGTCTGTTGAAATCACGCTAACTTCCGAACAAAACAAGCTATCGACTTGAAACTTGGCACAAGTAGTTGTTATCGATGTAGGTCGAATGGTATTGAAAATGGGCCATATCGGTCCACTTTTACGTATAGCCCCCATATAAAGGGATATTTGGTATATAGTGTTGGTATATGGTCTCTAACAACCATGCAAAAATTGGTCCACATCGGTCCATAATTATATATAGCCCCCATATAAACCGATCCCCAGATTTGGCTTTCGGAGCCTAAAAGAGAAGCAAATTTCATCCGATCCGGCTGAAATTTTGTACATGGTGTTGGTATATGGTCTCTAACAACCATGGAAAAATTGGTTCACATCGGTCCATAATTATATATAGCCCCCATATAAACCGATCCCCAGATTTGGCTTGCCGAGCCTCAAAGAGAAGAAAATTTCATCCGACCCGGCTGAAATTTGGTACATGATGTTGGTATATGGTCTCTAACAACCATGCAAAAATTGGTCCATATCGGTAATTAATTATATATAGCCCCCATATAAACCGATCCCCAGATTTGGCTTGTGGAGCCTCTAAGAGAAGCATATTTCATCCGATCCGGCTGAAATTTGGTACATGGTGTTGGTATATGGTCTCTAACAATCATGCAAAAATTGGTCCACATCGGTCCATAATTATATATAGCCCCCATATAAACCGATCCCCAGATTTGGCTTGCGGATCCTCAAAGAGAAGCAAATTTCATCCGATCCGGCTGAAATTTGGTACATGATGTTGGTATATGGTCTCTAACAACCGTGCAAAAATTGGTCCACATCGGTCCATAATTATATATAGCGCCCATATAAGCCGATCCCCAGATTTGGGTTGCGGAGCCTCAAAGAGAAGCAAATTTCATCCGATCCGCCTGAAATTTGATACGTGGTATTAGTATATGGTCTCTAACAGCCATGCAAGAATTGTTCCATATCGGTCCATAATTATATATAGCCCCCATATAAATCGATCCCCAGATTTGTCCTCCGGAGCCTCTTGGAGGAGCAAAATTCATCCGATCCGGTTGAAATTTGGAACATGGTGTTAGAATGTGGTCTCTAACAAACACGCAAGAATTGGTGTATATCGGTCCATAATTATATATAGCCCCCATATAAACCGTTCCCCAGATTTGATTTCCGGAGCCTCTTGGAGGAGCAAAATTCACCCGATCCGGTTGAAATTTGCAACGTGGTGTTAGTATAGGGTCGCTAATAACCATGCCAAAATTGGTCCATATCGGTCTATAGTTATATATAGCCGATCCCCAATCGCACAAAAATTGGTCCATATCGGTTCATAATCATTGTTGCCACTCGAGCGAAAAATAATCTACCAAAATTTTATTTTTATATAAAACATTGTCAAAATGTTATCTATACACCCTCAAAAAAAATCGCTTCTTTAACATATGTTCCAAACATATTTTGCAGGAAGCACATATATTATTGCATACTGCCGAAACATTAATATGTTTGTTTTATGTGAACATATTATATGTTTGGAAGCATTTTGAGCCAAAAATATTATATGCTTGGAAGAATTTTTCCCAAACACGATTATGCTCATTCCCTAACATACTCGTAATTTTCACTTCCACGAAATTTTTTAGTTATTGGCACCTTTCTCTGTAATACAAATAATGTTGAAGAAATTATTCACTTTTATAAATTTTTTAAATTTTACCTTTCGCCTGCACGGAGAATCGAACCGAGGACCATACAGTTTGTAAGCCAACACACTATCCACTGGGCTACGTAGCTGTTATAGTCACCAGTAGATAATTATCGTTTTAAGTTACATTTATATAGCATAGTTTGCAGCGCCCACGAGCCCATGCAAACATAACATTATTTAACAGAAACATACATTTGTTTGCCACGTGGAGCAGTGGTTAGCATGTCTGCCTTGCATGCAAAGGGTCGTGGGTTCAATCCCTGCTCCGACCGAACATTTTTTTTTGTTTTTTTTTTTTTTTTTTTTTTTTAATTTACACATTTATATTTATACTATATTAATTTATTTTAAATGAAACTTCGAAATGTGCGTTATTAAAGATTTATAGTCAGTAACAGTGCTTGATATAAACGAAATTGACTGATTTTTTGATAAAATATTATTTTTTATTGCAAAAATAACAATCTTGTAATAAAAAACTCTTTTTGTACAAAACTTTAAAATTTGGAAGGAATTCAAAAACTAACAAAAGAAGAACATGGAGTCGAGTATAAACATACATACATAATTTTATAATATAAACATAAATTTATTTAGGAGTGAACAGTTTTTTACTAGCATTTAACACCATCGCTCTAAAATTCCTTTTATTTTTCTTTAATAATTCATTTTAAAGAAAATAAACTTTTTAAATTGTTTTAGCTGTAAAACTCGAACTTAATGCCCGCTTTTATATTTGATGGTGTCCGTCAACTCCTCGTGGACTACTAAAGAGGAACTAAAGTTTGTTTTTTTACATTTTACTGTGTAATTTTTCACTATTTCCTCCTTATTTCATTTTACTGCCCCAACTCTAAAAAGTGTATAGTGCCCTTTCGCTATTTTTATGAAGACCCCTGATTTCTTTTAACGAACCAAGAAAAAAATTGTGCCCATAATGCCAAAATGATAAACAAAACACATGTTCACACATACATAAAATGCTGCTCTCAAGGCGAAAACATATGCTGTTTGTTTTTCAAATGTCTATTCTCTTGGTTCCGAATGTCTATTCTCTTTATTCAAATTAAATAATATTTAGACTTAAGCATATCAAATTTTTGGCCTTATCATAAAACAGTTTTCCGAAACAACATACAAGCGGTTTCACAGAAATTGTTCTCTTTTGACTCTTTTGCTGTGTTATATTGATATATTTCGTCAACTCTCCCGGTTTCCATCTCTATTTCTCTCTATACTCTCTCTGTCGCTTTGAATAAAATATCACAACATATGTATGTTTAGTTGAAATTTGTAAATTTATATATGTTTGTATTCACACATATGATTTTTATGAAACATTCATGCCCCAAACATAATATATTCTAACATATTAACATAGATGTCCCAAACATTTAGTGTTAGTTTAGGAAAATTACATGTTCGCACTTAAATATATTGTGGTTTAAAATCGTGCCCGAAACACATTTTGTTTATATCGGAACATATGAAAAACATATTTTTCTAACAGTGTAGAAGATCTATAGAAAATTTTGTCAAAATTTTATTTCTATAGAAAATTTTTTCCAAATTTTATTTCTATAGAAAATTTTGTCAAAATTTTACTTCTATAGAAAATGTTGTCAAAATTGTATTTTGTAAAAATTTTATTTCTATAGAAACTTTAAACTTAATTATATACGTATTTAATCGGCCTTTTTTAGTTTAATATATACCACGTATGGACTAGATACCTTGCCATCGGCTTCAGTAGAAGTTTCTACGCAATCCATGGTGGAGGGTACATAAGCTTCGGCCTGGCCGAACTTACGGCCGTATATACTTGTTTTTTTTTTTCATTTCAGCTTAAAACCATGCATTGACTAAACTACAAGTGTAGCTTAACCAACAGAGGAAAAGAATGTTTGTCAAATTTATTTGGGCAAAGCCCTATGACTGATGGTTGGTTGTATAAGACTGATGGTTGGTTATATAAAACATTGTCAAAATGTTATCTATAGAAGATCTATAGAAAATTTTGTCAAAATTTTATTTCTATAGAAAATTTTTTCCAAATTTTATTTCTATAGAAAATTTTGTCAAAATTTTACTTCTATAGAAAATGTTGTCAAAATTGTATTTTGTAAAAATTTTATTTCTATAGAAACTTTAAACTTAATTATATACGTATTTAATCGGCCTTTTTTAGTTTAATATATACCACGTATGGACTAGATACCTTGCCATCGGCTTCAGTAGAAGTTTCTACGCAATCCATGGTGGAGGGTACATAAGCTTCGGCCTGGCCGAACTTACGGCCGTATATACTTGTTTTTTTTTTTTTCATTTCAGCTTAAAACCATGCATTGACTAAACTACAAGTGTAGCTTAACCAACAGAGGAAAAGAATGTTTGTCAAATTTATTTGGGCAAAGCCCTATGACTGATGGTTGGTTGTATAAGACTGATGGTTGGTTATATAAAACATTGTCAAAATGTTATCTATAGAAGATCTATAGAAAATTTTGTCAAAATTTTATTTCTATAGAAAATTTTTTCCAAATTTTATTTCTATAGAAAATTTTGTCAAAATTTTACTTCTATAGAAAATGTTGTCAAAATTGTATTTTGTAAAAATTTTATTTCTATAGAAACTTTAAACTTAATTATATACGTATTTAATCGGCCTTTTTTAGTTTAATATATACCACGTATGGACTAGATACCTTGCCATCGGCTTCAGTAGAAGTTTCTACGCAATCCATGGTGGAGGGTACATAAGCTTCGGCCTGGCCGAACTTACGGCCGTATATACTTGTTTTTTTTTTTTCATTTCAGCTTAAAACCATGCATTGACTAAACTACAAGTGTAGCTTAACCAACAGAGGAAAAGAATGTTTGTCAAATTTATTTGGGCAAAGCCCTATGACTGATGGTTGGTTGTATAAGACTGATGGTTGGTTATATAAAACATTGTCAAAATGTTATCTATAGAAGATCTATAGAAAATTTTGTCAAAATTTTATTTCTATAGAAAATTTTTTCCAAATTTTATTTCTATAGAAAATTTTGTCAAAATTTTACTTCTATAGAAAATGTTGTCAAAATTGTATTTTGTAAAAATTTTATTTCTATAGAAACTTTAAACTTAATTATATACGTATTTAATCGGCCTTTTTTAGTTTAATATATACCACGTATGGACTAGATACCTTGCCATCGGCTTCAGTAGAAGTTTCTACGCAATCCATGGTGGAGGGTACATAAGCTTCGGCCTGGCCGAACTTACGGCCGTATATACTTGTTTTTTTTTTTCATTTCAGCTTAAAACCATGCATTGACTAAACTACAAGTGTAGCTTAACCAACAGAGGAAAAGAATGTTTGTCAAATTTATTTGGGCAAAGCCCTATGACTGATGGTTGGTTGGACGCACGTGGAAATTCCGAAACGTGCGTCCATCCAACCATCTTGCAGTCTATAGGGCTTTGCCCAAATAAATTTGACAAACATTATTTTCATCTGTTCGTTAAGCTATACTTGTAGTTTAGTCAATGCATGGTTTTAAGCTGAAATTAAAAACAACAGCAATGATTAAAGAAAAAACCAACAATAACAAAAAAAATGAAAAACAATATTTCTTTAGAAAATTTTGTCCAAATTTTATTTCTATCGAAAATTTTGTCAAAATTTTATTTCTATATTAAAATATTGTCAAAATTTTATTTCTATAGACAATTTTGTCAATATTTTATTTATTTTTTTAAAAAATGTTTGTCAAAATTTTGTTTTCGATAGAAAATTTTGTTAAAATTTCATTTCTATAGAAAATTTTGTCAAAATTTCATTTCTATAGAAAATGTTGTCAACATTTTATTTCTATAGAAAATGTTGTCAACATTTTATTTCTATAGAAAATGTTGTCAATAATTTATTTCTACAGAAAATTTTGTCAAAATTTTATTTCTATAGACAATTTAGTCAAATTTTAATTCTATAGAAAATTTTGTCAAATTTCTATTAACTATAGAAAATTTTGTGAAAATTGTATTTCATTGTTGTTGTCTTTGATTTCAGCTTAAAACCATGCATTGACTAATCTACAAGTGTAGCTTAACCAACAGAGGAAAAGAATGTTTGTCAAATTTATTTGGGCAAAGCCCTATAGACTGCAAGATGGTTGGATGGACGCACGTTTCGGAATTACCATATTCCTCATTAGCATCCTCTACTTGCAGCAAAACTATCAACCAATTATCAGAATAAATTCAGGCAGTTCACTAAACCCAAAAGTGAACGACACTTGAACCTTCCGAAAAAAGGGTTTACTCGATAGACGGCTTATGCCGAAATAAATTCGTACAAACATATCTCTTTTCCTTTGCCACCGTCAAATCATCGATTTGAGTGCAGTTGGCTGGGTTTATTTTGAGCGTGCTTCCTCTTTTTTTTCAATCGTTTTGTTTTGTTATTGTTGGTTTCAGTCTTTTTATTTCTATAGAAAATTTTGTCAACATTTTATTTCAAACATAAAATTTCCTTATCGAATTGATATTCTCTATTTTTATATATTTGTTACAAAATTTTTATTTTCGCAATAGAGAAAATAATTTGAATTTCAAAAGGTTGTATTTGATATTTCGTTGGTATGAAAGATACCAACTAAATTGGTTTGTTTCCTTAAGTAAAGTTCTTTTACATCGGCTTGTGTATGCCAAACAATATGGGTGGAAAAACATATGGTAAACGATATTTTTTGACTACACTTTTATTTGGGGGAAAGTATTATTTTTGTTTTGCGTGTAGTTTATCCTAAATTTTACATTATGTAATCAATATTGTTTTTTACCACCACCCTATAATAATGGTTCGTATAGAAAAAGTACACTAAATGCAATTCAAAATTTTATACTGCATAATTTTTATATAATTTCTTGCTTACCATTAGATTTTGTATCATTTCAGTTCACTTCACTTCATATTAATTTATATTGAACATTGGGTGGTAATTTCATGGCTATAAAATGCTGGCCTCCTTTTTTATGGAGCCAATTGGGCCAATGACAAGAAGGATGGATGGTTATTAAATTCAATTCATTCATATGAACTTTTACATTTCTTTTGGGTTCCATTTACCCTCCAGTAATAACCACAATATTTTCTATTTGAAAAATAATTTAAAATGCATTACAAAGTTATATGGTATACTCATACCCTTGCCATACTACACACAGAAAACAAATTTGTTGTGCCAACCAATTTTTTTGCCAACCAATTTATTTGGTCCCATCTACTATCAGAATATAACCGACAAAATTTGTTGAAGCAACCAATTGTTGTCTGACACAACAGTATATAAAATAGTTTGAAGAACTACATTTTGGGCACATTAACAGTCTAATTGGCAATCACAACCAATACAATTGCGTTCGTTTGTCAAAACAACTAACTATTTGCCCGATAACCAATGCTTGAGAATTTAAAGAAAAAATCCGTTGAATTCATTTTAGTTTTTATTTTATTATATATAAATGTATATTGTAGTTATTAACCAAAAAGGATCTTGTAAAAAGCCTTTTATGAAGGGTAAAAGATAACCCCATGAAATAGCTAAGGTGGAGATTTGCAAAATCTTCATAAGCAGAATCAGATATTTCCAGTTGTTGTTGTAGTACCATATTATCATCATTTGAAGCGTCCCATAGCAAATGAAATACATGGATTTTTCCCAACTTCCGCCAGTACTCACGACCATACATTAACTTTGTTAGTTCGACCACTCACAATTACGTGATTAATTTTCAGTGTGACTTGGGCTCATAAATTTTTCTTATATATCGGCAGCAGGGGAATGTTGAGATTTTGAGACCGATGATGACGCAGACAAACCATATATTTACCTTTCCCAACTTCGGTAGTGGTCACATTTGCTAAGATATCTCTACATATTTTATGGAAATTAAGATAAATGGTGAAGAGTGAGTTGCAATTTGATGTTTATCTTACTTACCTTGAAAAAAATCTAACTTGATAATTAATGAAACAAAAGATTATTTGTTTTCATATATGTAGTCCATAGCAACAAGTTCCCTTTATAACTATCAAATCTGTTAACACAACCAACTTATTGGCCAGACAGACGTGCTGTTGGGTTTGGTGACACATTGGCAAAACAAATTAGTTATCACAACAATATGGAATATATTGAAATGGTTGCTTACTTCAATATATAAATAACGACCAATATTTGGTCGGGTGTACGAATTTTTAGTCACACAGCTATTATATTGGTTATAGAAACCATTAAACAAGGGAAGTAACTAACTTTTATTCCAAACAACTAAAAATTGTAGGTCTCCACTATCTATTTGTTGTCGTACTCGAATTCCAACCAATCATTTCTGTGGGTGTACGTAGATAGTACGTAGTGTGATTTAATTTTTCGAATTTTCATTAGCTTTATACGATTTGTCAAGAAAGCTATTCATGTATACATGAATATCAGTTAAAAATTCACATAATAACAAGTATATAAAGCACTAAATTCGGCCGGGCCGAATTTTAAATACCCACCACCATGAACCAAATATGCTAGTTTACTTTGAAAACTCTTCGTCGTAGTGGGTTACTTGATAATATATAGAATTGTAGGGGGTTTGATGACAAATCTTCTCCCAAGCAAGTCAGTTCCCGAAGACAAACTTTAAAGATTTTACCTATGAAGACCAGATCAGATTCTGGATTTATGAAAACCAATTTTGTTTGAGTTTTAGAGAAATTATAAACATATCGTGTATATGATGAAATTACGCCTCGATTTAAATTTTTAAATATGTAGATTTTTTCCGCCATTATTTAAATACGATGAGTAAAATCTGGAAATTTTACTTTCAGTTTGAAGCAGTTTTCATGATCAGTGCGCCTGCTATACCCTGAAAGAAGTGTTTTCTTTTTTGAGATACGTAATTTTAGACAAGCAAAGTTTTCTTTTGACACAAATTTTAGAGACAATCGTTGAATAAACGAAAACACTTTATAAGAAAAGGAAATTTCGTTTGTCTAAAATTTCATTATAGATTACTAATTTCCAGCAAATCGGATAAAAACTACGGATTCTAGAAGCCCAAGAAATAAAACCGGGAGATCGGTGTATATGGGGGCTACACCAAAACATGGACCGATAGGCACCATTTGCTACTCACATATTTCAAACAAATCGGCTAGAAAATATTGTTTCTAGGCGCCCAAGAAGTAAAAATCGAGAGATCAGTCTATATGGGGGCTGTACCAAAAAATGGGCACCTTTTTCGGCACACCTTTTCGGCATTCATTTTCGGCACACCTTTTTATGGTCCCAAAAGAACTCTAGATTTTCAATTTCAGGAAAATCGGATAGAAAATATAGTTTCTAGAAGCCCAAGAAGCAAAATCGGGAGATCAGTCTCTATGGGGGCTATATCAAAACATGGACCGCTGAGCACCATTTTCGGCACACCTTTTTATGGTCCTCAAATACCTCTAGATTTCCAATTTCATACAAATCGGATAGAAAATACTGTTTCTAGACGCGTAAGAAGCAAAATCGGGAGATCGGTCTATATGGGGGCTATACCAAACCATGTACCGATTCGGACCATTTTCGACACACCTCTTTATAGTCCCACAATACCTCTGGATTTCCAATTTCAGGCAAATCTGATAAAAACTACGGTTTTTATAGGCCCAGACCCCAAATCGGGAGGTCGGTTTATATGGGGACTATATCAAAACTTTGACCGATATAGCCCATCTTCGAACTTGACCTGCCTGCAAACAAAAAACTAATCTGTGCCAATTTCGGGATGATAGCGCCATTATTGAAGGCTGTAGCGTGATTACAACAGACAGACAGCCGGACAGACGGACAGACGGACATGCTTATATCGAACATGCTTATACGGACATGCTTATATAGAATTTCTCCCTGATCAAGAATATATATACTTTATATAGTCGGAAATCGATATTTCGATGTGTTACAAACGGAATGACAAACTTATTATACCCCCGTCACCATTTTATGGTGGTGGGTATAAAAAATACTTTAATCTAAGCAATATTTTATTAATTTCAAAAAAACCAACAACTTTCAACTAAAAATGCAAAATTCTTAAAAATAGCATTAGCCTATATTTTTAATCCAAAGATTCAATATCTCAGTTAATTTAAAGACTTTTTCTTTAAATTAAAAATGTTTTTCTTTACTTTAAGGAAAATATGCCTCACTTAAGACATGCGACTTTAACGAAGAGGGGCAAATTTCAAATATTCGTGTCCTAAACTTAAAGAATAAGATTATGAACTTTCTTTTAATTAAAATTTCGTTATTTTAAAGAAGTTTGTCCTTAATATTGGTTAAATTAAGTGCCCTACAATTTTGGTTACATACTTTTTCAATGCACTTGAGCTTTATACTAAATTTTTGTTATTCCATTCCACTCAATTCGTATTTCATGTTAAATTTTCAGGTACACTCTTATGGTTTAGCTCATTGCTTACGCATATGGGTTAATGTCCATGGATTTGTTTATAATTCATTAGAACTTTGACCTATAAAATTCTAACAAACACCAAAAAACTAACTTAAACAATCTATACCAAAAAAAACACAAAAACAAATAAAAAAACTTACTAGTCAGTAAACTGATAAACTATGAATAAACTAGTAAAGTAGTTTGTTCTTCTATAGTTACGATTTATTTAACTTGACTAATTTGTTTTACCTACAAGTATGCATTTCAATTCATTTCATTATCAACACACACAATAGAGTCCAAGAATAGTACTAGTGGTCTATTAATTTAAACAATTAATGATACCTATTTCATCCATTATTATACCCTCCACCATAGGATGGGGGTATATTAACTTTGTCATTCCGTTTTTAACACATCGAAATATTGCTCTAAGACCCCATAAAGTCTATATATTCTGGGTCGTGGTGAAATTCTGAGTCGATCTAAGCATGTCCGTCCGTCCGTCTGTTGAAATCACGCTAACTTCTGAACGAAACAAGCTATCGACTTGAAACTTGGCACAAATAGTTGTTATTGATGTAGGTCGGATGGTATTGCAAATGGGCCATATCGGTCCACTTTTACGTATAGCCCCCATACAAACTTGCAGACCCTCTAAGAGAAGCAAATTTCATCCGATCCGGCTGAAATTTGGTACATGGTGTTAGTATATGGTCTCTAACAACCATGCAAAAATTGGTCCGCATCGGTCCATAATTATATATAGCCCCCATATAAACCGATCCCTCGATTTGGCTTTCGGAGCCTCTAAGAGAAGAAAGTTTCAGCCGATCCGGCTGAAATTTGATACATGGTGTTAGTATATGGTCTCTAACAACTATGCAAAAATTGGTCCACATCGGTCCATAATTATATATAGCTCCCATATAAACCGATCACCAGATTTGGCTTGCGGAGCCTCTAAGAGAAGCAAATTTCATCCGATCTGGCTGAAATTTGGTACATGGTGGTAGTATATGATATTTAACAACCATGCCAAAAGTGGTCCATATCAGTCCATAATTATATATAGCCCCCATATAAACCGATCCCTCGATTTGGCTTTCGGAGCCTCTAAGAGAAGAAAGTTTCAGCCGATCCAGCTGAAATTTGATACATGGTGTTAGTATATGGTCTCTAACAACTATGCAAAAATTGGTCCACATCGGTCCATAATTATATATAGCTCCCATATAAACCGATCACCAGATTTGGCTTGCGGAGCCTCTAAGAGAAGCAAATTTCATCCGATCTGGCTGAAATTTGGTACATGGTGTAAGTATACGGTCTCTAATAACCATGCATGGTTCATATCAGTCCATAATTATATATAGCACCCATTTAAACCGATCCCCAGATTTGACCTCCGGTGCCTTTTGGAGAAGCAAAATTCATCCGATCTGGTTGAAATTTTGTACGTGGTGGTAGTATATGATATTTAACAACCATGCCAAAAGTGGTCCATATCAGTCCATAGTCATATATAGCCCCCATACAAACCGATCCCGAGATTTGGTTTTGGAGCCTCTTGGAGGAGCAAATTTCATCCGAGTCAGTTGAAATTTGGTACATTGTGCTAGTATATGGCCGTTAACAACCATGCCTAACTAGGTCCATATCGGTCTATAGTTATATATAGCCCTCAGATAAATCGATCCCCAATCACACAAAAATTAGTCCATATCAATAATTGCATATAGCCCCCATATAAGCGACCCCCATATTTCAATTCTGGCTCCCTACGTACCATGCAAAAGTCCATATCGATTCGTAATTATTTGTAGACTTACCTGCACATACCTTTTTTGTCTAATATTTATATACCACGTATGGACTAACTCACAATTTAGAAAACGATTTAAGATAACACAACCCAAGTAATTCGATTGTGGATGACAGTCTTTCGTAGAAGTTTCTACGCAATCCAAGGTGGAGGGTATATAAGATTCGGCCTGGCCGAACTTACGGCCGTTTATACTTGTTATCATATAGGTTTCTCTAAAGATATTTATATTGAAGGACATAATACAATAAGGGGAATTGGTGAATCAAACCCAATATTCCATTCCCATGGATTAAAATTAATTAATTAGAAATACAATTTGACAAAATCTACTATCGAAAACAAAATTTTCTATCGAAAACAAAATATTGACAAACTTTTCCATAAAAATAAAATTTTGACAAAATTTTCTATGGAAATAAAATTTTGACAAAATTTCCTATCGAAATAAAATTTTGACAAATTTTTTTTTGGAAATAAAATTTTGACAAAATTTTCTATAGAAATAAAATTTTGACAAAATTTCCTATCGAAAACAAAATTTTTCATTGACAACAAAATTTTGACAAAATTTTCTATAGAAATAAAATTTTGACAAAATGTTCTATCGAAAACAAAATTTTGACAAAATGTTCTATCGAAAACAAAATATTGACAAACTTTTCCATAGAAATAAAATTTTGACAAAATTTTCTATAGAAATAAAATTATGATAAAAATTTCTATAGAAATAAAGTTTTGACAATATTTTCTATAGAAATAAAATTTTGACAAAATGTTCTATCGAAAACAAAAGTTTGACAAAATGTTCTATCGAAAACAAAATTTTGACAAAATTCTCTATAGAAATAAAATTTTGACAAAATTTTCTATAGAAATAAAATTTTCTACAGAAATAAAATTTTGACAAAATTTTCTATAGAAATAAAATTTTGACAAAATTTTCTATAGAAATAAAATTTTGACAAAATTTTCTATAGAAATAAAATTTTGACAAAATTTTCTATAAAAAAAATTGACAAAATTTTCCATAGAAATAAATTTAAAAAAAATCTATAGAAACAATATTTTGAAAATTTTCTATAGAAATAAAGTTTTTTCGTTTTGTTTGTTATTGTTGGCTTCTCTTCAATCGTTATTGTTGTTTTTGATCTCAGCTTAAAGCCATGCATTGACTAAACTACAAGTGTAGCTTAACCAACAGAGGAAAAGTATGCTTGTCAAATTTCTATAGAAATAAAATTTTGACAAAATGTTCTATCGAAAACAAAATTTAGACAAAATGTTCTATCGAAAAAATGTTATTGTTGGCTTCTCTTCAATCGTTATTGTTGTTTTTGATCTCAGCTTAAAGCAATGCATTGACCAAACTACAAGTGTAGCTTAATGTTCTATCGAAAACAAAATTTTGACAAAATGTTCTATTGAAAACAAAATATTGACAAACTTTTCCATAGAAATAAAATTTTGACAAAATTTTCTTTAGAAATAAAATTTTGACAAAATTTTCTATGGAAATAAAATTTTGACAAAATTTCCTATCGAAAACAAAATTTTCTATAGAAATAAAATTTTGACAAAATTTTCTATAAAAAAAATTGACAAAATTTTCCATAGAAATAAATTTAAAAAAAAATTCTATAGAAACAATATTTTGATAAAGAATAATATTTTTATGTTTAGTTTTCCCAATGTCTTTTTCATATAATTCTTGAAAATTTCCACATATCGAACATATATTTAATTACAGTCGAATTAGCTTGCACAACATAAATGGTCTTATTTCCTTCATAATATGTTAAAAATTATATTGTAGCGGTATATGATTTTATTACATTAATGCTATTGAATGTCCAACAATTACTTTGACAAAAACTGAAAATTATAATTGAACACCGAACAAGGACATGAAAAACCTAAAATTGAATTTTGAGAATTCTATAGTCCTCCTTCTCCATAAAATATTAATTATGAGACCGAAGACATCTGTTCCATACAAAATATGTAACACTGTAACAATAGAAATATATAACTAAAATAAAATTTAGAAAAGCAAAATGCAATCGAAACCGATTCCCCCGTATTCCGATAATTGTAATCATAACTCCTAAGGTTTTTGCTTCTTTATTTTCCTCAAAAGAAGTTAAACCCGAATATTTGAAATGGAGAGAAATTGTTCGCTCTTTCATTATGGCCCTCAATGCAGTATTTTCTGCTAATTCAGCTAATTATTCTCACATAAATAATACCACACAGTACAGATTTACAATATCCGAAACAACTATAACTATTAGAAAAAAATGTTTAATTAAATGTGCCAAGTTATAAATAAAAACAAAAACATATAAAGGATACATAAAGGACAATAAAATTAAAGCTCAAAATTAATGGTTTTTGAAACAACCACCACCATTATAGTTTAACACCATCGGAAACATGAATGAGCAAAATAATGGTCGACTACAGCAATCGGATAGTCGTGAATCATCGTCATCAAATCGACAACGTCAACATATTCCACCATATGCTATACGGGTAGATAGTTTGGAAGAGGACGTTAGCACAACGCCTATAACTGAATCAAATTCACACGAAGATTTAATTGCTCGAGATCCTGACGATGAGGAAGCAAACACAAAGAGAAAACATGACCACTCTCGATATACGTCCACGCAACAATTTCCACGTAAGTATGACAATGTTACGATATTGTAATTTATGTACACTGGTAAAAAACAGAAAAAACGGAAACTTCACTAAAACCCATCCATCGTATTGAAATTTATTTTTATTGAAAATTTTGTCAAAATTTTATTTTTATAGAAAATTTTTGCAAAATTTTATTTTTATAGAAAATTTTGTCAAAATTTTATTTTTATAGAAAATTTTATTGTTTTAGAAAAATTTGTCAAAATTTTATCTCTATAAAAAATTTTGTTCTCAAATTATTTCTGTAAAAAAAGTGTCAAAATTTTATTTTTAAAGAAAATTTTGTCAAAATTTTATTTTTATAGAAAATTTTGCCAAAATTTTATTTTTATAGAAAATTTTTCAAAATTTTATTTTTATAGAAAATTTTGTCAAAATTTTATTTCTATAGAAAATTTTGTTAAATTTTATTTCTATAGAAAATTTAGTCAAACTTTTATTTTTTTTTTTTAATTTTTTCAAAATTTTATTTCTATAAAAATTTTGTTCACGTTTTATTTCAGTGAAAAATTTTGTCAAAATGTTGTTTTTATAGAAAATTTGGTCAAAATTTTATTTGTATAGAAAAATTTGTCAAAATTTTATTTTTATAGAACATTTTTGTAAAATTTTATTTTTATAGAAAAATTTGTCAAATTAATTTTTATAGAAATTTTGTCAAATGTTATTTTTATAGAAAATTTTGTCAAAATTTTATTATTATAGAAAAATTTGTCAAAGTGTTATCTCTATAAAAAATTCTGTTCTCAAATTATTTCAAAAAAAGTGTCAACATTTCATTTTTAAAGAAAATTTTGTCAAAATTTTATTTTTATAGAAAATTTTGCCAAAATTTTATTTTTATAGAAAATTTTGTCAAAATTTTATTTTTATAGAAAATTTTGTCAAAATTTTATTTCGTTGTTGTTTGATAGTTGACCTTTAAACTGTTAATTATATAAAACAAAGTAAAACAACAACATCTGTTTTTATTTACATGACCTCAAGCCAAACTAAACAAATATATTTAACATTTTATTTCTATAGAAAATTCTGTTAAATTTTATTTCTATAGAAAATTTAGTCAAAATTTTATTATTATTTTTTTTTAATTTTTTCAAAATTTTATCTCTATAAAAAATTTTGTTCACATTTGATTTCAGTGAAAAATTTTGTCAAAACTTTGTTTTTATAGAAAACTTTGTCAAAACTTTATCTTTATAGAAATTTTTTTCAAAGTTTTATTTATATAGAAAATTTTGTCAAAATTTTATTTTTACAGAAAATTTGGTCAAAATTTTATTTTTATAGAAAATGTCAACATTTTATTTCTATAGAAAATGTTGTCAATATTTTATTTTGATAGAAAATGTTGTCAATATTTTATTTTGATAGAAAATGTTGTCAAAATATTATTTCTATAGAATCCCAGCAAAAAAAGAGCTTTGGATCCCCAATCTGTGATCCGGAAGTAGTGCAAACTTGGATCATCTCCAATGAATTTTACATGGACTTGTCATAGGACGGAAGTACTCCCTTTTTGGATCCTTTGCATTGCTTTAGAAGTTGTGCCCTGGAAGTTAATTTGAATGAAGAAATTTAAAAAGCGACAAAAAAATTTTTTTTTTCAACCAATTTCACCTTTTTTCATCAATATGTTTTATTACACAATTATTTTCCTATTATCTAATTTTTTTTACAATTTGAAAAACTTTTTCGCTCCGACCAGGGGTTGAACCTGGGTTTGCTGGCACAATAACAGAACGCCTTAGCACACTCAGCCACAAACGCCATTGAGCATAAAGCGTCGAAAGGTCAATTCAAATGTTGGTGATATGATCGTAATACGACACCATGGAATAACATTCTAATTGCTTCTCGAGATGTTCTTTATTAGTATGAACGAAAAAATAAGAAACGCAGGTTCAAATCTCACCAGCGGCAATTTTTTATCAAATATTTTTCTAAAAAATTATTTTTTTATGTCATGCATCGTTTTTATTTTTTATTTTCGGCATATATTATCGTATAAATATATTTTTTCCATTAAAAATCTACAAAAAATTAAAAGTTCTCGTAATTTGTAAAACATTCTCAAAAGAACTTCCATGGAAGCGAAAAAGTCAAACGGCACAGGTTCAAATCCTAGCGGGGATGAAATTTATTTTTTTTTTAATTATTATTTATTTATTATTTTTACTTTTTTTATTAATTTCTATTTTTTTTTTAGTTTTCTATTTTTTTTGTAAAATTTAATTATACAAAATTTGCACTTAAAATAACCTGATTGCGTTCTTTCTAATACTTGTCCACAAGCACTGCATCGGAAGTAGAAAAAAATCATTGGGGGATCCCAAGATGCGCTTTAGAAGAAATGTTTGTGCACTTGTCCAAAAGGACTGCATCGGAAGTGGAAAACAATTATTGGGGGATCCCACGATGCGCTTTAGAAGAAATGTTTGTGGACTTGTCCAAAAGGACTGCATCGGAAGTTGAAAAAACTCGATGGGGGATTCTGGGATGGGCTTTAAAAGAAATGTGTGTGGAACAACTTCCAATTTTTTTTGCAGGGAATGTTTTGTCAAATTTTTATTTCTATAGAAAATTTTGTCTTTTTGAAGCCCTTGAGTTCTGGTGACCAATCAAAGTTGTAAATTTTTAGCTAACCTCTTTAGAAAGTAACCCCCATGATTGGGTTTGTTCCAACCTGCAATACATATCGGCCGCCCTGTACACTGAAAAAAATATTGTCGTGAGGTCAAAGATTTCATGTCTTTAAAATACGAATGCAAATTTTGCTTAGCATAGAAGACGCATTTCTCTAATATAAAGCTTTTTTCCTTGTCCAAAGTTCGATAAACTTTTCAATGAAGTCGTATTGTCCTTATAATTAAGTGTTTTCACTTAAAAATGAGTATCATAATATGAAAGAAAAAATGTTTGGGCTAAGGTCAACTTGACTTTAATAAGTCAGAAAAATTCTTTAAATTTAATGAAATTGTCTTTAAATTTGTTGTCTTTTTGCATCTTGACTACAAAGCAAAAAATCGTTCAAATATAGGACATGTTTTTCAACACTTTATTTTAAAGACGTTTCTTACTTAAAACATAGCATAATTTATACTGGAAATCGAGTCTTAATTTGGAAAATAAGTTGTGGTTAACTAGTTTTTAAAGGACTTTGATAGCATATGAAGGAAAAATGCCGAAAAGGCGAAAAATTAAAATTTGCTTCCTAGAAGCAAGTACACAAAACCCAAATTTAAAAGAGAATTGTGTCTTAAAAGTATCCTTACTTGTATTCTCCGCTTCTTTGGCTCGGAATCAATACCAAAATTTTTAAAGTAAAGACAAAATCTTTGGAACCGGGCATGCTTTTTTTTTTCAGTGTATACATATAACTAAATAAATAAAATTCCATATATCAAGCAAAAAAAATAGAAATTTTATGGAATTTTTTTAACAACTTTTTGCAGTGTATCAATATTTATTTTTACATTCACACACGATTGTAATGAAAATAAATAAATAACAAATACTATTGAATATTATTCATATATTGGTTTTGTATTTCTTTGTTTTCAGGATTCCTTTCCGTACCAGCATTGCGCAATGAACCAACTCGAATTATTGGTAAAAGGCAAATTGTCTCCAGTCCAGCTAAAAGTGAACGGATGAATCGTAATGGTTCAAGTAAGAAAATTCATGCTCGAAGATTGAGTCAAGACAGTGGCATTGTAGCCGGGCGACTTTTCAATGGTGCGGTAAGTAAATCATCTAATATTAAAGAAATCGTAGTCATACCAAAAAAAAATCTGATCTCATACTTTGCATCCAGTTTTTTCAGATAGGATACTGAAAAACAATTTTGTCACATGTTTGTGAAGTGTAACCCTAAAACTTAGTTTGACAACGAGGATTGCTTTTTATATTAATCATCGAAAATTGCTTTATTTTTTTCACAATATTCTTCATTAATATTTGAATGCGTCTGAACCAATTATCGAAACACTTTTGCCACTCTGATTTTAATTTATAACATTATCATGTGCTAAAGTCCATTAAAAACGAGTAAACGACAACTAAAATTTCCAAATTCAGACTCAACTTCGAGAAGAAATTATGCTTTGTTTCAAGTAAAAAACATCCTTAAAAAATGTTGGAAAACTTGTCCTATTTTTCACGATGTCATTAATTTTGAAGATTTTTTCAGAAGTATTAAAGACACGTTGACCTTTGTGAAACAAACGTTTTTTACATGCAATGATACCACGTTTGCCACTCGTGCTAAAAATAATGTACCAAGATTTTAAGAAAATTTTACCATATACACTTGATGAGAGGCAACTTTTCTTATGTATTTTGATTTGCTGAATTCGAAATTTGTATACCCTGCGCCACACTGTGGAACAGGGTATTATAAGTTAGTGCATACACTGAAAAAATATTGTCGTCAGGTCAAAGATTTCATGTCTTTAAAATACGAATACAAATTTTGCTTAGCATAGAAGACGCATTTCTCTAAAATAAAGTTATTTTCCTTGTCCAAAAGTCGATAAACTTTTCAATGAAGTCACATTGTCCTTATAATTAAGTGATTTGACTTAAAAATGGGTATCTTAACATGAAAGAAAAAATTTATAGGCTAAGGTCAACTTGACTTTACTAATTCAGAAAAATTATTTAAATTTAATGAAATTGTCTTTAAATTTGTTGTCTTTTTGCATCTTGACTACAAAGCAAAAAATCGTTCAAATATAGGACATGTTTTTCAAAACTTTATTAATAACTTTATTATTTAAAGAAGTTTTTTACCTCAATCATAACATAATTTCTACTGGAAGTCGAGTCCTAATTTGGAAAATAAAGTTGCCGTTAACTCGTTTTTAAAGGACTTTGATAGCATATGAAGAAAAAAAGCTGAGAAAGCGAAAAATTAAAATTTGCTTCCTAGAAGCAAGTACACAAAACCTAAATTTAAAAGAGAATTGTGTCTTAAAAGTATCCTTACTTGTATTCTCCGCTTCTTTGGCTCGGAATCAATACCAAATTTTTTAAAGTAAAGACAAAATCTTTGGAACCGAGTATGCTTTTTTTTCAGTGTATGTTTGCAACACCCAGAAGGAGACGAGATAGACACATGGTGTCTTTGGCAAAAATGCTCAGGGTGGGCTCCTGAGTCGATATAGCCATGTCCGTCTGTCCGTGAACACATTTTTGTAATCAAAGTCTAGGTCGCAGTTTTAGTCCAATCGACTTCAAAGTTGGCACAAGTATGTGTTTTGGCTCAGAATAGAACCCTATTGATTTTGGAAGAAATCGGTTCAGATTTAGATATAGCTCCCATATATATCTTTCGCCCGATATGGACTAATACGGTCCCAGAAGCCAGAGTCTTAGCATTGTAGCTATGCGCACACAAAAAATTTTTTCTCTGAGTCAATCACCAAATTAATTGATCCAATTAATTTTTTAATTGAAATGTCTTCAATCACGAAAACGATAGTATCAATCACAGTTTTAATTGGGCATAAAAAAAATTCTTGATTAAAAAATTAATTGATTTTTTCAGCAAAATTCAATTAATTTTTTAATTGATTCAATTAAAAATTTAATTGATGTTGATTGCAAAACGCAATTAATTTATTAATTAAAAAAGGTAACTATTTTTAATTACTTAGTTAGATTGGCTTAGAGTTTTTATTTGGATTAACAAATGATTGTTTGAAATACATTTTTAATTAAAACAGTAAAAAAAAATCAGCAATTTTTTTAACTGAATTAGTCTTCCGAATTTGATTAAAAAGTTAATTGTATCAATTAATTTTTTAATTAAACATTTTAAAAATTTCAATCATTGACTTAATTAACTTAATGTTTCTATCATGATTAAAAAGTTAATTGTATCAATTAATTTATTAATTGAAAAAATTTTCAACTTCAATTAACTTTTTAATTGGAAATATTTTGGTGATATTTTTTTCTGTGCGTGCCAAATTTAGTTGAAATCCGGTCAGATTTAGATATACCTCCCATATATATGTTTTTCTGATTTCGACAAAAATGGTCAAAATATCAACATTTTCCTTGTAAAATCGCCACTGCTTAGTCGAAAAGTTGTAAAAATGACTCTAATTTTCCTAAACTTCTAATACATATATATCGAGCGATAAATCATAAATAAACTTTTGCGAAGTTTCCTTAATATTGATTCAGATTCAAATGTTTCCCATATTTATACCCTTCACCACTACTGTGGTACAGGGTATAATAAGTTTGTGCATTTGTATGTAACGCCAAGAGGTCTGCGACCCATCGTTTAGTATACCGATCGTCTTAGAATTAAATTCTGAGTCGATTTAGCGATGTCCGTCTGTCTGTCTGTCTGTTGATGTATTTTTGTGTGCAAAGTACAGCTCGCAGTTTTAGTCCGACTGTCCTAAAATTTGGTATGGGGTCCTGTTTCGGCTCAAAGCCGATCCCTATTGATTTTGGAAAAAATCGGTTCAGATTTAGATATAGCTGCCATATATATTTTTCACCGATCTGGTCATAATTGGCGTGTATATCAACCGATCTTCCTCAAATTCCGTACATCCGAATATTTTATGAGTCTCGAAAAACTTGCAAAATATCATCCAAATCGGTTCAGATTTAGATATAGCTCCCATATATAGCTTTCGCCCGATTTACACTCCTTTGTCCACAGAGGCCAATTTTTGGCTCCGATTTAGTTGAAATTTTGCACATGGAGTAGAATTAGCATTGTAGCTATGCGTGCCAAATTTGGTTGAAATCGGTTCAGATTTAGATATAGCTCCAATATATAGCTTTCGCCCGATTTACACTCATTAGACCACAGAGGCCAATTTTTAACTCCGATTTAGTTGAAATTTTGCACAGAGAGTAGAATTAGCATTGTTGCTATGCGTGCCAAATTTGGTTGAAATCGGTTCAGATTTAGATATAGCTCCCATATATAGCTTTCGCCCGATTTACACTCATTAGACCACAGAGGCCAATTTTTAACTCCGATTTAGTTGAAATTTTGCACAGAGAGTAGAATTAGCATTGTTGCTATGCGTGCCAAATTTGGTTGAAATCGGTTCAGATTTAGATATAGCTCCCATATATATGTTTTTCTGATTTCGACAAGAATGGTCAAAATACCAACATTTTCCTTGTAAAGTCGCCGCTGCTTAGTCGAAAAGTTGTAAAAATGACTCTAATTTTCCTAAACTTCTAATACATATATATCGAGCGATAAATCATAAATAAACTTTTTCGAAGTTTCCTTAAAATTGCTTCAGATTAAAATGTTTCACATATTTATACCCTGCGCCACACTGTGGAACAGGGTATTATAAGTTAGTGCATATGTTTGTAACACCCAGAAGGAGACGAGATAGACACATGGTGTCTTTGGCAATAATGCTCAGGGTGGGTCCCTGAGTCGATATAACCATGTCCGTCTGTCCGTCCGTCCGTCCGTCCGTCTGTCTGTGAACACATTTTTGTGATCAAAGTCTAGGTCGCAATTTAAGTCCAATCGCCTTCAAATTTGGCACATATTCCTAATTTGGGTCAGAATAGAACCCTATTGATTTTGGAAGAAATCGGTTCAGATTTAGATATAGCTCCCATATATATCTTTCGCCCGATATGCACTAATATGGATCCAGCAGCCAGAGTGTTATACCAATTTGCTTGAAATTTTGTACAAACATAACACTTAGTCGTATAGTCAAGTGTGCAAAGTTTGATTGAAATCGGTTCAGAATTAGATATAGCTCCCATATATTTCTTTCGCCCGATATGAACTTATATGGCCCCAGAAGCCAGATTTTTGGCCGAATTTGGTTGAAATTTTGCACTAGGAGTATAATTAGAAATATAGTGAAGTGTGCAAAATTTGATAGAAATCTGTTCAGATTTAGATATAGCTCCCATATATATCTTTCGCCCGATATGGACTAATATGGTCCTTAAAGCCAGAGTTTTTGCCCAATTTGGTTGAAATTTTGCACAGGGAGTAGATTTAGCATTGTAGATATGCGTGCCAAATTTGGTTGAAATCGATTCAGATTTAGATATAGCTCCCATATATATTTTTCGCCCGATATGGACTTATATGGACCCAGAAGCCAGAGTTTTATCCCGATTACCTTGAAACTTTGCACAAGAAGTACAATTGGTAGTATAGTCATGTGTGCCAAATTTGATTGAAATCGGTTCAGATTTAGATATAGCTTCCATATATATTTTTCGCCCGATATAGACTTATATGGCCCCAGAAGCCAGAGTTTTGGCCCAATTTGGTTGAAATTTTGCACAAGGAGTACAATTAGTAGTATATTCATGTGTGCCAAATTTGATTGAAATCGGTTCAGATTTAGATATAGCTCCCATATATAAGTTTTTCTGATTTCGACAAAAATGGTCAAAATACCAACATTTTCCTTGTAAAATCGCCACAGCTTAGTCGAAAAGTTATAAAAATGACTCTAATTTTTCTAAACTTCTAATACATATATATCGAGCGATAAATCATAAACTGGTTCATTAGCCAACTTAAATTTTAAGTCTATAGATTTTGTAGAAGTCTATCAAATTCTGTCCAGATCGAGTGATATTTAAATGTATGTATTTGGGACAAACCTTTATATATAGCCCCCAACACATTTGACGGATGTGATATGGTATCGAAAATTTTGATCTACAAAGTGGTGCAGGGTATAATATAGTCGGCTCCGCCCGACTTTAGACTTTCCTTACTTGTTTTTATTTCGTTTTGTTACAATAACACGAAATTTATTTTTAGAAGCTACTGCTGAATCCACCTTAGTGGTGAACAATCGAACAAAGCTTTTGTTCCTATCGTTAACAACAACATGTGACAACTTACAGAAACATGTTACAAGGAGACAATAACAATTCTAACGCGTACATTAGCAGTGTTTTTTTTCCTAGTTTACGACGGGCTCTTCGTTACTTATTATTTTTCATGTTAGCCTGATACTGAAACAGGCGATTAACGTCCAAATGCATGATATCTTAATTTTACAATAAATTATTCTTCGAGCTTTACGGACAAAGTAGATCAAGGAAATTTGATCAATAGAATCATTGAAAAGATTATTTTTATAAAAAATTTTGCCAACATTTTATGTCTATAGAAAACTTTGTCAAAATTTCATTTCTATAGAAAACTATGTCAAAATGTCATTGCTATATTTTGTCAAAATTTTATTTTTATACAACATTTTGTCAATATTTTATTTTTATAGAAAATTTTGTCAAAATTTTATTTCTATAGAAAATTTTGTCAAAAATTTATTTCTATGGAAAATTTTTGTCAAAATTTTATTTCTATAGAAAATTTTGTCTAAATGTTTGTTTTTATAGAAAATTTTGTCAAAATTTGATTTCTATAGAATTTATTTTTCAAATATTTTATTTCTATAGAAAATTTTTGCAAAATTTTATTTCTATAGAAAATTTTATCAAAATGTTATTTCGATAGAAAATTTTGTCAAAATTCTATTTCTATAGAAAATTTTGTCAAAATTTTATTTCGATAGAAAATTTTGTCAAAATTCTATTTCTATAGAAAATTTTGTCAAAATTTTATTTCTATGGAAGATTTTGTCAAAATGTTATGTCTATAGAAAATGTTGTCAAAATTTTATTTCTATGGAAAATTTTGGAAAATTACATACTTCAAATTGTTTTAACTCATTGTAATTTCCATTTCAGGATTTAAATCTTTTCGATACGGGTCCCTTAAACACATTCAGCACACATCATACAGTACCTGCTTCTGACAATATATATTCATTGCTTGTTAATGACACCGAAACTCCCAATCGGGATAAGGAAACATCACCAACTAGCGGATACACTCAACAACATTCACCAGAAACGGAAATGACAATGCTAACGCCTCTTAACTACTCCAATAATAATAATGCAAACCATCGTAATGGATTCAACAATACCAATAGCAATCTATATAATGAGAAATGGCGTCCCAATCACTATAAATCGCATAATATGGCCATACCGCTACCCACACATTTGGAAGGGGACTCAGCCGAACCAAGTCCTACCCAAGCATTTGGTCCTAAAATTGATAATTTGGAAAATTTACCGGGCACAGCAATGCATAGATCGTTAGCTTTGCAATTATCAACACCACCTACGCCCGATACCATGGATAATATTTCCCCAGCCAATGATTACATTCAACCTCCGGATAATTTGGAAAAGTCGCATGTTATAAAAGCCCAACCTCCGATACTAGAAGATCAATTTGCCTACAAACAATTGGTGCCCTATGAAAAAGCTCCCATGAATTCTAAAAACACATCCGTGGAGTCCAGTCTAAATGGTAGTTTCTTCAATAACAGTCGTAAAGAAAGCAAACGCAATTCTATGGAGGATCAAGACCAGTCTCGTCGTGTTAGCAAACAAGATCGCGAAGGTCTAGATTCGGAATCGTTGATGTTTCGCGATGGTCGCCGTAAAGTTGATATGGTTTTGGCTTGGGAGGAAGAAGATTTGGGCGTAATGACTGAAGCTGAATCAAGGAAGAGAGATCATCGCAAAACATTTATGGAAAATTTAATTAAAGAAGGTCTCGAAGTAGAACTGGAGGATAAATCGCAATCATTTAATGAGTGTACATATTTTTTGAAAATTCATTTACCTTGGCGTTTGGAAACACGCCTGGCAGAGGTAATGAATCTGAAATTGCCTGTAAAGAGATTCATAACCATATCTGTGAAATCACCATGGGTGAGTGTTGAAATCGTTGACTACATAGCATTACCGAAATTTGTCATTGAAATTGAGTCCTCATAATATTTTCGTAAATTTAACGTATTTTTTATTTCTATAGAAAATTTTGTCAAAATTTTATTTCTATAGAAAATTTTGTCAACATTTTATTTCTATAGAAAATTTTGTCAAAATTTTATTTCTATAAAAAATTTTGTCAACATTTTATTTCCATAGAAAATTTTGTCAAAATTTTATTTCTATAGAAAATTTGGTCAAAATTTTATTTCTATGGAAAATTTTGTGAACATTTTATTTCTAGAGAAATTTTGTCAAAATTTTATTTCTATAGAAAATTTTGTCAAAATTTTATTTCCATAGAAAATTTTGCCAAAATTTTATTTCTATAGAAAATTTTGTCAAAATTTTATTTCCATAGAAAATTTTGCCAAAATTTTATTTCTATAGAAAATTTTGCCAAAATTTTATTTCCATAGAAAATTTTGCCAAAATTTTATTTCTATAGAAAACTTCTGAAGTACCTCTTCGTTGGAGAGGAATATTTTGCAAATCCACCAAAATATATACAAATTTACCAATCTTCCAAACAGTAAAAAATCTACCATTTTTGGTTGAATTCAACCAACTGTGGCAAACGTGAATGAGAGCCCATTGGAAACCCATTAGTTACCTCATGTCCAGCAAATTGGATAACAAATCGCATGCTCACGAAGTCCATTCGGGAGATCGGTCTATATGGGGGCTATATCGAAATCTGTACCATTAGTTCATCTTCGAACTTGACTTGCCTGCAGACAAAAGATGAGTTTGTGCAAATTTTTAGCACGATAAAATCCTTATTGAAGACTGTAGCGGGAACAGACAGACTGAGAGACAACCAGAGAGACAACCGGACATCGTTACATCGTCTTTATGCAGTCTGATAAAAAAATATGATAACACTAGAAATGATTCAAAGGCCAGATTTGTTCGAAATCCACGCCACAGTGGTAGATAACATTGTCGGGAACTGTACATAAGCGGGAATGGATGCCACACAAAATCTTGTCAAAATTTTATTTGTATAGAAAATTTTGTCATATTTTTATTTCTAAAGAAAATTTTATCAAAATTTTAGTTCTATAGAAAATTTTGTCAAAATTTTAGTTCTATAGTATTTGTTTTTTCCAAAATTTTATTTCTAAAGAAAATTTTATCAAAATTTTAGTTCTATAGAAAATTTTGTCAAAATTTTAGTTTGAGAGTTTAGAGTTTTAGAGAGGTGGAATTCTACCAACTATGGCAACCGTGAATGAGAGGCCACTGGAAACTCGTTAGCTGACTCATGTCCAGCAAATTGGATAACAATTCGGATGCTCATTGTATGTGTATGAAAACGAAAAGATAGGGCGATAGGTACATTCGAAGTCACACACAAAAAAAATATTTTTTGTATTCAATCACGAAATTAATTGATACTATCATTTCAAAAATTAATTGATCCAATTAAAAAATAATTGATACTATTAATCTTTGTGAATGATTTTTATTTCAATTCAAAAATTTGTTGAATCAAAAAAATTCCAAAAAATTAAATTTTTAATTGAATATTTTTTAAAACTCAATTAAGACTTTAAGTGGAAAATATTTTGTGAAATTTTTTTTTGTGCATATGTTACATTTGCGTTTTTTGTTTACCACCGTCAATAAATGCTGCCCGATTCTATGTTAAGCTCATTGAGAAGGAGCCTCCTTCTTATAGGCGAGTCCGAACGGCATTTCTAATTAAGATGTAACCATTAAGATTGAATTGAACCCCCGACCTCTTTAACCAAATAGTTTTCTCTATCCCTTTTATATTTCTCATTTATGCATACACATTAAAATAGGATTTACTATTTCAGGAAGAGGAAAACATTGTATCACGCAATATAAACTTTTGGAAAGATGTATGGCGCCGATTGACTCGAAGAATACAACTGGAACCAAGTATTTTGGAAGGCGAGACAACCTTTAAAGCAGCAACAGCCAATGGAGTTCCAGAGGAACAGTAAGTCTATCATATCGTTTTTAACAATTTTAATTAAGAACTTTGTTTTTAATCAAATTTCTAGATTTATTGTGAAAGATCGTGCGACCGCATTTACCAGTGCCCAAAGATCACAAATGGTAATGCAAATTCTATTGAGAACTCCTTTCGATGACAGTGATCGTTGTGGCATAAGGCGGCTACTCAATGACAATACTTATTTGGCATGTTTTCCCCTGCATGAAGGTCGTTATGATCGTCCCCATTCTAGTGGGGTATCATTGGACCGTCGAATATTATATCAAACCTGGGCCCATCCCTCACAGTGGTACAAAAAGCAGCCCCTTTGCTTGGTGCGCAAATATTTTGGCGATAAAATATCATTGTATTTCTGTTGGTTGGGATTCTACACGGAAATGTTGGTGTACCCATCGATTGTGGGAACACTATGCTTTATCTATGGTTTAGCCACTTTGGAATCTGAAGATAATACTCCAAGTAAGGAAATTTGTAATGAACTGGGTCCAGGTAATATAACGTTGTGTCCATTATGCGATAAAGCCTGCAGCTATCAACATTTGTCACAATCCTGCTTATTCTCAAGGATCACGTATCTTTTTGACAATCCCTCGACAGTATTTTTCGCAATATTCATGTCTTTTTGGGGTGAGTAAACTTATTGTTATAACCTCTACTATAGAAATAAAATTTTGCAAAAAAAAAAATTTTGAGAAAATTTTCTATAGATATAAACTGTTGATAAAGTTTTCTATAGAAATAAAATTTTGCATAAATTATCTATAGAAATAAAATTTTGACAAAAATTTCTATAGAAATAAAATTTTGACAAAAATTTCTATAGAAATAAAATTTTGACAAAATTTTCTATAGAAATAAAATTTTGGAAAAAAACAAATACTATAGAAATAAAATGTTGACAAAATTTTCTATAGAACTAAAATTTTACAAAATTTTCTATAGAACTAAAATGTTGACAAAATTTTCTTTAGAAATAAAAATATGAAAAAATTTCCTATACAAATAAAATTTTAACAAAATTTTTTATAGAAATAAAATTTTCTATAGAAATAAAATTTTCACAAAATTTTCTATTGAAATAAAATGTTGACAAAATTTTTTATAGAAATAAAATTTTGACAAAATTTTCTATAATTTTGCAAAAATTTTCTGTAGAAATAAAATTTTGACAAAATTTTTTATAGAAATAAAATTTTGATAAAATTTTCTATACAAATAAAAATTTGCAAAAATTATTTAGAGAAACAAATTTTGATTACAATTTTAAATGCGAGCTAATTGGACATGAAGATTAAGGAATTGGTATTATTATGCTATTGAAAAGAAAATGCCAAATACCCATCTTACAAGCCTGACTATACATATGTTTCAGTGTTGGCTAATCCACATTTCCATAGTCTCTAGTAAGATCTGACTGGGTGAGATGATTCAATTTGGGTCTTATATGCTAATTTCTTATGGAAATTACATACGAGACTCATTTCTCCCAAGTTGAATCATTTTTTTCACCACCACTACGGGTTGAGTGAATTACCCGAATTTATTCTGATAATTGGTTGATAGTTTTGCTGCAAGTAGAGGATGCTGATGAGGAATGTGGTAATTCCGAAACAGCTGTGCATCCAACCATCTTGCAGTCTATAGGGCTTTGCCCAAATAAATTTGACAAGCATACTTTTCCTCTGTTTGTTAAGCTACACTTGTAGTTTAGTCAATGCATGGTTTTAAGCTGAAATCGAAAACAACAATAATGATTGAAGAGAAACCAACAATAACAAACAAAACGAAATAAAATTTTGCAAAAATATTCTATTCAAACAAATTTTTACAAAAATTTTTCTATAGAAATAAAATTTTCCATTCGTTTTGTTTTGTTATTGTTGAGTGCAGTTGGCTGGGTTTATTTTGGGCGTGCTTCCTCTTCTTTTTCCATTCGTTTTGTTTTGTTATTGTTGGTTTTGTTCTTTAAACATTGTTGTTGTTTTTTGATTACAGCTTAAAACCATGCATTGACTAAACTACAAGTGTAGCTTAACCAACAGAGGAAAAGAATGTTTGTCAAATTTATTTGGGCAAAGCCCTATAGACTGCAAGATGGTTGGATGGACGCACGTTTCGGAATTACCACATTCCTTATCAGCATCCTCTACTTGCAGCAAAACTATCAACCAATTATCAGAATAAATTCAGGCAGTTCATTAAACCCAACAATGAACCATACTTGAACCTTCCGAAAAAAGGTTTTGTATGATAGCCGGCTTATGCCGAAATAAATTCGAAACAAACATATCTCTTTTCCTATGCCACTGTCAAATCATCGATTTGAGTGCAGTTGGCTGGGTTTATTTTGAGCGTGCTTCCTCTTCTTCTAACAAAACAAAACGAATGGAAAAAGAAGAGGAAGCACGCTCAAAATAAACCCAGCCAACTGCACTCAAATCGATGATTTGACAGTGGCATAGGGTGCTGATGAGGAATGTGGTAATTCCGAAACTTGCGTCCATCCAACCATCTTGCAGTCTATAGGGCTTTGGCCAAATAAATTTGACAAACATTATTTTCCTCTGTTGGTTAAGCTACACTTGTAGTTTAGTCATGTATGGTTTTAAGCTGAAATAAAGAAATTTTGACAAATTTTCTACTGAAATAAAATGTTCACAAAATTTTCTATAGAGATAAAATTTTGACAACATTTTCAATAGAAATAAAATTTTGACAAAATTTTCTATAGAAATATATTTTTCAAAAAATTTTGTTTAGAAATAAAACTTTGCAAAAATTTTCTATAGAAATAACATTTTGCAAAAAATTTTCTGTAGAAATACAATTTTGACAAATTTTCTGTAGAAATAAAATTTTGACAATTTTTTTTATAGAAATACAATTTTGACAACATTTTTATGAAAATAAAATTTTGAAACAAATTCAATATATTATATCTAAAATAATATTGTGATTTGTGAACATTAAAAGTAATTTAATTTTTGTATTTTATGTAGATACAACATCCCAGAAGATGGTTAGTGGCACTAACCGAAATATTGGAAATAAATATTAAAACAAATCAATAATCGATTGTTTCTATGACCTCAAGCCGAACAAAATTAATAATCAGAACAAATTTTTATACAAATAAAATGTTGACAAAATTGTCTATACAAATAAAATGTTTAACAAAATATTGTTATTTTTGACTGACCTACTTTCTACTCAATTTCTAAACAAAATTTTCGATTTACAGCAACCACATTTTTAGAACTATGGAAACGTAAGCAATCCGTTATTGTATGGGAATGGGATCTCAGTAGTGTTGAATCAGATGAAGAAAATCGACCTGAATTCGAAACAAATGCCACGAATTTTCGTATAAATCCCGTTACACGGGAAAAGGAGCCATATATGTCAACGTGGAGTAGAACTATACGATTTGTAATTACTGGTAGTGCAGTGTTTTTCATGGTGAGTAGAACAAACGATACAAATGTTATCTCATTCCATGAAGTTGGGAACAATGACTCCAAGAGATCTAGGTGATAGTTAATATTTATACTAATTTTCGATTTGTTTTGTTAAAATTCATAGATCGTTGTTGTCCTCTCCGCTGTTTTGGGTACAATTATCTATCGAATTTCCATGGTAACGGTAATCTATAGTGGAGGTGGGTTTTTCGTTAATCAACATGCCAAATTATTCACCACGGTTACTGCTGCCCTCATCAATTTGATAGTCATAATGATATTAACAAGGGTAGGAGGAAGATATCATGTAATATAATTTGATGAATATATAGTAAAATTTATTTCGTTTTAGATATACCACCGCTTGGCCATACGACTAACAAATCTGGAAAATCCTCGTACCCATACGGAATATGAAGACTCTTATACCTTTAAGATATTCTTTTTCGAATTTATGAACTTCTATTCATCTCTGATCTATATAGCCTTTTTTAAAGGACGATTTTTCGACTATCCCGGTGATGATCAGGCTCGCCGTTCGGACTTTTTTCGTTTGAAGAATGACATCTGTGATCCTGCCGGTTGTCTTTCGGAATTGTGTATTCAATTGGCCATAATAATGGTGGGCAAACAGTGTTGGAATAATTTCATGGAATATCTTTTTCCAAAATTCTATAATTGGTGGAGACAACGAAAGCACAAACAGGCAACCAAAGATGAAAGTCATTTACATATGGCCTGGGAACAGGATTATCATATGCAGGATCCGGGACGTTTGGCATTATTCGATGAATATTTGGAAATGAGTAGGTTCATTTGTCCAGAGAAATAAAATTTTCACAAAATTTTCTATAGAAATAAAATTTTCAATAAATTTTCTATAGATATAAAATGTTGACAAAATTTTCTATAGAAATAAAATTTTGACAAAAATTATCTATAGAAATAAAATTTTCAAGAAATTTTCTATAGAAATAAAATTTTGACAAAATACTCTATAGAAATAAAATTTTGACAAAAATCTTCTATAGAAATAAAATTTTCATGAAATTTTCTATAGAAATAAAAATTTCAAAAAAATTTCTATAGAAATAAAATATTGCAAAAATTTTCTGTAGAAATAAAATTTTGACAAAATTTTCTATAGAAATAAATTGTTTGCAAAATTTTCTATAGAAATAAAATATTGACAAAATTTTTTGATATAGAAATAAAATGTTTCATAAAATGGTTCATTTGTCTATAGAAATAAAATTTTCCAAAAATTATCTATAGAAATAAAATTTTGACAAAATACTCTATAGAAACAAAATTTTGACAAAATTTTATATAGAAATAAAATTTTGAGAAAATTTTCTATAGAAATAAAATTTTGACAAAATTTTCTATAGAAATAAAATTTTGACAAAATTTTCGTTAGAAATTAAATTTTGACAAAATTTTCTATAGAAATTAAATTTTGACAAAATTTTCTATAGATATAAAATGTTGACAAAATTTTCTATAGAAATAAAATTTTGACAAAAATTTTCTATAGAAATAAAATTTTCAAGAAATTTTCTATAGAAATAAAAATTTCAAAAAATTTTATATAGAAACAAAAATTTCAAAAAATTTTCTATAGAAATAAAATATTGCAAAAATTGTCAGTAGAAATAAAATTTTGACAAAATTTTCTATAGAAATAAAATGTTTGCAAAATTTTTTGTAGAAATACAATTTTGACAAAATTTTCTATAGAAATAAAATTTTGACAAAATACTCTATAGAAATAAAATTTTGACAAAATTTTCTATAGAAAAAAAATGTTGACAAAATTTTCTGTAGAAAAAAGTGTTGACATAAGTTTGTCAAATTGCTGCACAGAAAAAAAATATCGACATAGTTTTTCTCATCCTCTAAAAAATATCTGCAATCTGGTTCCCACCGTACTACCATAACCCAGTCATGTTAGAATACGTTACTCTCGCTTTTAAAATGTCTTTATTTTTCCTTTATTTTAGTTCTCCAATATGGTTTTGTAACACTATTTGTGGCTGCCTTTCCATTGGCCCCGTTATTCGCCTTACTTAACAATGTGGCAGAAATTCGTTTGGATGCCTACAAAATGGTAACCCAAGCACGTCGACCATTAGCTGAGCGTGTGGAGGATATCGGCGCCTGGTATGGAATATTAAGAATTATCACATATACAGCTGTAGTGTCCAATGCCTTCGTCATAGCGTATACAAGTGATTTTATACCTAGAATGGTGTATAAATTTGTCTATTCCGAATCGAACACATTAAAGGGATACATAGAACACTCACTATCCGTATTTAATACATCCGACTATAAAGAGGAGTGGGGTGCCAAAACAGAAAAGGATCCGGATACATGTTATTACAGAGGATACAGGTAATTTTTGCGTTATTCTATCTAATCATCGGTTTGTCTTGATACAAAAAATATCACCAAATTTATTTCCATTAAAGTCAAATGATTGGAAATGTTTACATTTTTAATTAAAATATTTATTTTATAAATATTATCGAAAATTTTGATCGGAAATAATTTCTATACACAGTGTGGCTTATAGGTATTGCAACCCTTCACTTCAGGTTGCTATCATTTATAAATCGCTCGACTGACAGCTGACAGATTTATTCCAGTGAAGATCATTTTATTGTTTACAAGATTACAACGCATTTTGATTTATCGATGAAATTCAAGTGTGATACACGCACGGTTGCCCCTCAAGCCAAAAATAATCTGCCAAAAACCTACCAAACAAAAAATCTTATTTTGCAAAATTTTATTTCTATATTTTTTTTCACTATTTTATTTCTATAGAAAATGTTGTCAAAATTTTATTTCTATAGAAAATTCTGTCAAAATTTTATTTCTATAGAAAATTTTGTCAAAATTTTATTTCTATAGAAAATTCTGTCAAAATTTTATTTCTATAGAAAAAACCTACCAAACAAGAATTTTATTTCTATAGAAACAGTAAAAAATATACCATGTTTGGTAGAATTCTATAGCGCTTTACTTTGTTGCATTACATATCAGCCACCCTGTATGTATATACTATTCAGTCGTACATAACAAAGCTTTAGTGTCAACACGGAAAAACCTCGATTAAAGGTGGAATATACTAAAATGTATGTTTTCTTTATTTTCTAGGAATGGACCTCAAGATTATGAGCCGTATGGATTAAGTCCGCATTATTGGCATGTATTTGCGGCACGTCTTGCATTTGTGGTGGTATTCGAGGTATTATATGCTTAAACAGATATTAAAGTTAAATAGAGTTTAAGATATGTGCTACAATAACGAAAAAGTCCCGTAGTTCTTAAGCTTGGTATGCAATTTCGTTGTCATACACACAGTTTTCCACGAATTTCATATGAGAGGAAAATGTAGGAAAATAATCGATAACAACCCTGCGAAATTTTCGGCAACAAAAATATCAAAAATTTCGTTAAGAGGCCCATACAAGGTTTTTGGGAAGAAAATGTAAAAATCGATGCAAATGCTTCTCCAAAGCATATTTAAGAACCAAAATCAAATGTCCTTACAAGCTCTAAATTTTGTGATCAGCGAACATTTTGTTTGCTGTTATGCCTCAATTTGATAAACATTCTGGCAAATACTATAGATATTCATAAAATATTGCTTTAGTATTTTATAGAAAATTTTATTTCTATAGAAAATTTTGTCATTATTTTATTTCTATAGAAAATGTTGTCAAAATTTTATTTCTATTGAAAATTTTGATTTTTGATTTGTATAGATTTGATTTTTCATAGAAAATTTTGTCAAAATTGTATCTCTATAGAAAATTTGGTCAAAATTTTATTTCTATAGAAAATGTTGTCAAAATTGTATCTCTATAGAAAATTTGGTCAAAATTTTATTTCTATAGAAAATGTTGTCAAAATTTTATTTCTATAGAAAATTTTGTCAAAATTTTGTCAAAATTTGATTTCTATAGAAAAATTTTTTCAAATTTGATTTCTATAGAAAAGTTTGTCAAGATTTTAATCATATAGAAAATTTTGTAAAAATTTTATTTATATATTTTTTATTTCGATAGAAAATTTTGCCCAAATTTTATTTCGAAAAAAAAATTTAGTCAAGATTTTATTTCTATAGAAATTTTTTTCAAAAACTTTATTTCTATAGATTTTGCCATATTGTAGTTCTATAAAAAATTGAAAATTGGGGATTTTAGACAATGAATCATAATATCATTCACACAATATATTTTCAATTTTTTTCAGCATGTGGTGTTCGTCATCACCGGAATTATGCAATTTATTATACCCGATATACCTGTTGAAGTTAAAACTCAAATGCAACGCGAACAATTACTGGCCAAAGAGGCTAAGTATCAGCATGGGATGAAAAGAGCCCACGGTGATAGCCAAGATCTAATCAGTGTATTTCGTGAAGCCGGCAGTAGACAAAGTAATGCAAGTCTGAATTACTCCGGTTCCGATGGTGGCCAATTTGTCACAAGACGTAGTTGGGCACGTCGTTTTTCCCGACTAAGTGATGGTCTCGATGCACATGTTGAGGTGCCATCTAGGCCCAGGCGTTCAATGGAATCAACTGTATGGGAAGTTTCCTGACATGAAGAAGAAGCTGAATCCGAGGATATTATAAAGGCCAAAAGTAAAAATTAGACAAATATTTTGAAAAATATACTTTGACATAATTTATTTTTTTTTAATAAGAATGCCAGGTTGTAGTGTTAAATTCACATAATATTTCTTCATATGTTACATATTTATGTAAATAAATGTTTACTATTTTACTTAAGATAGATTTGTTAAAAAATGTTTAAGTTTATTGGGAAATGTAAGTATTCCGAATATAGGAGCTAGTTAAGAATATAGGCATATTTCCATAAATTGCGTTTAAATCAAATTTCCCTTTTACAGGGACAAACATTTTTCTTTTGTGACGGATTCACAAAATGGTTTGTGTATACATAGAAAAACAGTGTCTCGTAAATTTAAGAAGATTTATACAATAATTTATTACAAGAATTTTCGTATCATTTTTCGTATCTTCAACGAAAATTAACTACTACAAATTCTAAGTAGCAATCGTTTAGTTCATGGCCTACAAAATACGATGGAAATTTCCTTAAAAAAGTTCTTAACTGGTAGTTAAAAATTCGTTTGTCATGGTATAAAACTACTTGTGAAATGTAAAGTACTTTCTAAATAAAGGGTGATACGGTCACAATTTGGTCAAGGGAAAACGCGTGTAAATCGGAGAAATCGTTTATTTAAAAAACCAAATTAAATTTCTTTTTCAAGTTCAATTGGTATAAAATTCAGGAAAAATATTCAGTTAGGCTTTCGCTTTTCCAAATCCGAATTGCCGGGCCTCTCGCTTCACACCTGCCATTAGATTTTGTACAGCCACCTTGTCCACCTTCTTCGCCGCAGAAAGCCAGTTTGCCTTGAACTGCTGCTCGTCCTTAGCAGTTTTTTTTGGTCTTCTTTAGGTTCCGCTTGACAATAGCCCAGTATTTCTCAATTGGGCGGAGCTCTGGCGTGTTGGGAGGGTTCTTGTCCTTGGGAACCACCTGCACGTTGTTGGCGGCGTACCACTCCATGGCCTTTTTACCGTAATGGCAAGATGCCAAATCCGGCCAAAACAGTACGGAACAACCGTGTTTCTTCAGGAAAGGCAGCAGACGTTTATTCAAACACTCTTTCACGTAAATTCCTTGGTTGACAGTCCCGGAAGCTATGAAAATGCTGCTTTTCAAGCCACAGGTATAGATGGCTTGCCAAACCAGATATTTCTTTGCGAACTTTGACAGTTTTATGGGCTTGAAACTATCTGCTACCTTTCCCCTTCATTTTGCCGTATAAAACTCCTGTCCCGGAAGCTGCTTGTAGTCGGCTTTGACGTACGTTTCGTCGTCCATTACCACGCAGTCAAACTTCGTCAGCATCGTCGTGTACAGCCTCCGGGATTGCGCTTTGGCCGTCGTATTTTGTTTATCATCGCGATTTGGAGTCACTACCTTCTTGTTAGTCGATAGTCCGGCTCGTTTTTTGGCTCGATGCACGGTTGTAGACGATACACCCAGCTTATTTGCGGCATCTCGGAGAGAGAGGTTAGGGTTTCGCTTGAAACTACCGGCAACTCTCTTTGTCGTCTCAGCGGCTTCCGGTTTTCGATTTCCCCCCGATCCAGACTACCTGGCTGTCGACAAACGTTCCCCAAACACTTTAATTACATTTGTAACGGTTGATTTGTAGCTCGGATTTTCGCGATGCGCGAGCAAAATTTTGATACGCTGCTCTTCTTGCTTGGACGGCATTTTGACAACTGAAGAGTGAATTCCAAAATCAAAATAGGAGCAACATTCTACACACACACACCTTCAAAATGAGGGGTGTTCAGGTTTTTTAAATGCAAAATTGAAAGAAATACGTCAAGTTTATATTGACCAAATTTTGACCGTATCACCCTTTATATTTGGACTACATATATATAATTATGGGCCGATATCGACCAATTTTTGTGTGGTGTTAGAGGCCATATATTAACACTACGCACCAACTTTCAACCGGATCAGATGAAATTTGCTTCTCTAAGAGGTTCCGCAAGCCAAATCTGCTGGTCGGTTTATATGAAAATATTTTTTTACGAAAAATGAACTTGAAAGTGGATAGAAATTTCTTACTGACCTATTCCTATAGTTAATAATTGTTGGTAGAAAATTACCCAATGAAATATTTGTAGTTCACATGTAATTAAATTTATAGACATTTTCGTCAAAAATGGTAGATAACATTTCATGAAAATTTTTCAAATTTTAAGTTAAACGTTTCATCGTTCATAAACTGGTGTGCGAATATTATTCTTAGAGTAAATTGTCAGCAGATGAGATGAACTAATGCATATTACAGATATCTTTATCGGCATAGTGGAATGTGATTAATGTAAAGATTATGTTACTTGAGTTTTGTTGTGTATAAATGAGCGTGGAGTTGTTTTTTTTTTTTTTGTTCATTTAGTGGTTTGTGTGTGTGTTTGTTATTCGCGGATGGTTTATTTGGCTGGATGAGGAAGTGTTGCCAGGTTAGGGATTTTTTCACGTTTAGGGGGATTTTTAGGGGTAACATTTATTTAGGGGGATTTTTGGGGGTAAAAAATATCTTAGACCTTATAAAGTGGAGCAATTCTAACGCAAATTCGGAACAATTTTGGCATAAAAAAGATGAGGGAAGTCAACAAGAAGATCCTAAATACAAGCAAGTATGCAATATCATTATTTTCGTTATCTTTTTTAAACGCTTCTGTTGAAAAGGCATTTTTAATATTTGCCGCAATTAAAAACAATCCTATTTTAACTTTGCAGCTGAAAGCATTTTAAGAGTAAGACTGCTTGTTAAATTGATATTGTATTATTACATCCAAAGAAAAAATAATTTCTTCAGGGACGAAATTTTAAACAAACGAAATTGTCTTTTGTTACACTGAAAAAACAGTGAACCCACCAGGAAGAAACTTTTCGGTTAATTTTAGAAAATTTTGAATATTTGTAGAAATTTTCAACTAAACAGTATTACAAACGTTGGCATCACGCCGATGGCATAAAAATAAGTAAATATTTTTCGACAAATTCAAGAAAATTTATTAGACAAAACTAAGTTTTTTCACTTGTTAAAGAAAATTTTGTAGTTTGAAGGAAAAATTTGGAGTTCAAAATTGCAAGAATGTCTTTAGTGATATACGAAGTTCATGATGGACGCCTTTTTGGTAAAATTTACAAATTTAAAGAAATTCTGAACTATTTTGTGGAAGACACGAATTTAGTTAATCTTTATGCTTCATTTGAGTATATTTTTTTCCTCGGTTTTAGTTAATTTAACTAACGTAAACAAAAAATTATTAGAGTAAACGAAACTTTCTCCAAACATAACATGAACTAAAATAAAGTTAAATTGGCTTTAGTGAAATAGAGATTTCACTTTTTTTTTGAGTGTATAAAGTATTTTCTTAATGAGCAAATTTTATTTACTTCAAAATAAAATTTTTTAGCATCAAACGAAAACTTAATTTGTCTAAAATTTCGTTTCTCAGAGAAGAAAAGTCTTCTTTCAGTATATATATTTGTGTTAAATTTAATTTTTGAAGTGGATTTTTTCACGAAATTTGGGACCCTTTTTGTACTTTTTACATTCTTAAATTTTTTGGGGGTTTTTGAAAAAAGGCTAGACCAATTTAGGGGTTTTTTCTTAAGATTTGGGGGGAAGAATCAAAAATCGCCTGGCAACACTGGGATGAGGTGTTGTTTTCAATGAAGGCACATGTGTTTTTGTTGTTGTAGGAATGTTTTGGCTTTGCTTGGTTTTGTTTGGCATGCTTCAGTTGTATAGTTGGCGTTGGCGTGGGCTGTTGCATCTTTTAAGCATGTATACAATAAGGGAATATAAAGGCATGGAATATTTTGGATTTTTGAGACATATGTTGGTGTTTGTTTATTAAACCTTTTAAATGAAAGTTATTAATATTTTATCGGTAGTTTAGAAAAAAGTTATTAAGAATATTTAGGAAAATGTCTTGAAATTGAAACTTTATTGAAATTTTTATTATTCAATGTAAAAAATTAATATTCAATTCCAGATGAATTTGGAAAATTTTTGTTATATCTCAGCGTATAGTTTATTCATAAATTGGTAAGTATTTTTTTAATATGACTTTCTTTTAAAAAGAATATTTTTTATGTATATTATTTGTTAATTAAATTTTTTTGGAAACCAGTTTAATGTTTTTCTTTGTTGTAAAAGCAATATTTAATTTCAGAGCAACTACAGATGGATTCGAACAAATTTCAACTTGAAAGTGATAGAGAATTGGTAAGTTTTCTTTTAAAAATTGGCTTTATTTCAACTAGCATATTTACGTTTTTGTGACCTTTTTATCATCAAAATTACAGGTTTTTAATACCTTATTTTAGTATTTCTTTAATCAATTTTTTTGGAAACCAATGTAATAATGTAAAAACAAATATTTAATTTCAGAATAATCCCTTAAAAATTTGGAAAAATTTTTAGTACTCCTTTGCCTGTAATTTAATAGTGAATTGGTAAGGATTCTTTAACTTTATTTTAACCCTGGACAGTCATCCTTATTTTTATACCCTTCACCACTACTGTGGTACAGGGTATAATAAGTTCGTGCATTTGTATGTAACGCCAAGCCGATCTTCCTCAAATTCCGTACATCCGAATATTTTATGGGTCTCAAAAACTTGCACAATATCAGCCAAATCGGTTCAGATTTGGATATATCTCCCATATATAGCTTTCGCCCGATTTACACTCATATGACCACAGAGGCCAATTTTTAACTCCGATTTAGTTGAAATTTTGCACAGGGAGTAGAATTAGCATTGTAGCCATGCGTGCCACATTTGGTTGAAATCGGTTCAGATTTAGATATATCTCCCATATATAGCTATCGCCCGATTTACACTCATATGACCACAGAGGCCAATTTTTAACTCCGATTTAGTTGAAATTTTGCACAGAGAGTAGAATTAGCATTGTTGCTATGCGTGTCAAATTTGGTTGAAATCGGTTCAGATTTAGATATAGCTCCCATATATATGTTTTTCTGATTTCGACAAAAATGGTCAAAATACTAACATTTTCCTTGTAAAATCGCCACTGCTTAGTCGAAAAGTTGTAAAAATGACTTAATTTTCCTAAACTTCTAATACATACACCCTCAAAAAAAATCGCTTCTCTAACATATGTTCCAAACATATTTTGCAGGAAGCACATATATTATTGGATACCGCCGAAACATTAATATGTTTGTTTTATGTGAGCATATTATATGTTTGGAAGCATTTTGAGTCCAAAAATAGTATATGCTTGGAAGAATTCCCCAAAGAAGATTGTGTTCATTCCCTCACATATTTTTAACTTCCACTAAATTTTTGAGTTCTTCGCATCTTTTTCTGTAATACAAATATGCTGTTTTTTTTCAAATGTCTATTTTCTTGGTTCCGAATGTCTATTCTCTTTATTCCGAATACTCAATCTACTATTCAAATTAAATAATATTTAGACTTAAGCATACCAAATTTTTGGCCATATTATAAAACAGTTTTCCGAAACAACATACAAGCGGTTTCACAGAAATTGCTCTCATTTCATTCTCTCGCTGTGTTATGTTGATATCAACCCTCCCGGTTTCCATTTCTATTTCTTCCTCTATACTAACTCTCTCTCTGTCGCTCTCTGAATAAAGTATCACAACATATATATGTTTACTCGAAATTTGTAAATTTATATATGTTTACATTCACGCATATTATTTTTATGAAACATTCATGCCCCAAACATAATATATTCTAACATATTAACATATGTGTCCCAAACATTTTGTGTTAGTTTAGGAACATTATATGTTTGCACTTAAATATATTGTGTTTAAAAATTGTGCCCGAAACACATTTTGTTTATATCAGAACATATGAAAAACATATTTTTCTAACAGTGTATATATCGAGCGATAAATCATAAATAAACTTTTGTGAAGTTTACTTAAATTTGCTTCAGATTTAAATGTTTCACATATTTTTTTACTAATATTGTGTTCCACCCTAGAGCATTAGCCGACTTAAATTTTGAGTCTATAGATTTGTAGAAGTCTATCAAATTCTGTCCAGATCGAGTGATATTTAAATGTTTGTATTTGGGACAAACCTTTATATACAGCATCCAACACATTTGACGGATGTGATATGGTATCGAAAATTTAGATCTACAAAGTGGTGCAGGGTATAATATAGTCGGCCCCGCCCAAACCTTTATACAGCTCCCAGCAAATTTGAAGTAGTTGAGATGGTACATACAAAAATATATCAATTAATTTGATTGTCAATACAATTAAAATTATGTTTAAATTTGAGCTAACAACGTAATTTGTAAATACAATTACGATTTTAGTCACTTTAGCAACCAATTTTGTTATATCAACAAACATTTTGTTATATCAACAAACATTTTTTTAAACTTAAAAATTTTCTGTAACAACAATTTATTGTTAGCTCAAAAATTATAATATTATTTTCTGTGTAACACAAATGTTTGTGAACATAATGGTGAAGGGTATAATATAGTCGGCCCCGCCCGACTTTAGACTTTACTTACTTGTTTGTACATTAACGTCATCCTTCGTCATTTTGACTACGGCTGATTTCAAGACGCTACAATTTTCATCGTGAGCGAAAAAGTGAACCAAACTTGAATTTATTTTCTTATTCAATTTAGTTTTAAGTAGTATAAAACAAAAATTCTTAAAACGGTCGAATTAGTATAACTTAAATTTACCATTTCCCAATAGACTAAAATGCATTTTAAGTCGAAAATGAAATTACGTGTCATCATTTTGACGAATGATGACTGTCTAGGGTTATCCAGAATATTTGGTTTTTTATGCATATTGTTATTTTTTTCATTAGATTTTTTGAAAACCTATTTAATAATTTTATTTAATGTAAAAAATAAATATTTAATTTCAGAGTAACCCAAATAAATTTGGACAACTTTTTATATTTCCCCTCAGCGTACAATTTAATTGAGAATTGGTTTTATATTAAAACTTTGGCTTTCTTTCAACTAGAATATTTTTTTTTTATTATATCCTTCACATCGATAACAACACAGTTTTAAGAGTTTATATAGAATACTTCATTATTTCTCTAATTGTTTCAGGAACAAATTTTACGAGATACGTTTTACTATGAAAAGTTGAATTCCTTACACCATTTGATAAAATGCCCCAAATATGGTAAGTTACAAGCTAAAATGAAGAATTAAAAATTATATTTCAATACATGGTGTTAATTTTTAACAATTTTCATTATTGCTTCAATTTTTTTTCCAGCAAGATATGTTACAAAAATACCTACGATGAATAAAAAAAGGATAAGTCAAAATGTCCAAACAGCGAGTCCAAATGAACTACTCTCTGTTCCACGTGGTCATAATTTGTATTCACAAAAAACATTGTACTAAGAACTTTCATCATAAGCTTTTATAATAAAGTACTTTTGCTTAAAGAAAGTTTAATTTTAATGTATGAAAATTTTCATAATAGTAAAACGGTTTGTTGTTCCTTTAATTATTTAACTTCTCTGTACTGTGGAATGATTGATTTAAAAATAGTTTAGTCGTCGACATTTTTTATTATCGGGTTTCCCACAAAATAAGCAAGTAAACCAAAATAATACTGACTTTTTTTACTTGGTAGGGGTATATAAATCTTATGGTGTTGTAACAATGAACTAAAATACAATGTTATAGATGAACTAAAATTTAAGAGAATTATAAACTAGACAAGTTGAAAAAAATATTAGGGGCTAAATCATGGTCGATATTACTACAGTTTATTTCATTTCATTGCAATGGAAAAGGGTTCACTGTTTTTTCAGTGTATGATAAATAATGGGTAGTCGAAAAATGTTTGGGTTTTGACAAAATTTTCTATAGAAATTAAATTTTGACATAATTTTCTAAAGAAATGAACTTTTTAACAAAATTTTAATAAAATTTGACAGAATTGAAATAAATTTTGTACACAATTTACTATAGAAATAAAATTTTGATAAAATTTCCCATAGAAATAAAATTTTGACAAAATTTTCTATAGAAATAAAATTTCGACAAAACTTTCTATAGAAATAAAATTTTTACATAATTTTCTAAAGAAATAAACATTTAAACAAAATTATAAAATTATCGTCCTTTTCGTTCTAGAACGCATATTAAGGAGATACGGCCAAAAGAAAGTTTTTCATATAAAAATTTCAATCCAATTTTTAGGATTTGGGTGGATTTTTAAATTTTTTGAGGGTGGTCGCGAATTATCGTCCCTTTCGATCCAGGACGAATGTTTAAGGAGATATGGCCAAAAGAAGTTTTTCATACAAAAATTTCAATTTTTTATGATTTGGGTGGATTTTTTAATTTTTTTAGGATTTGGGTGGATATTTTAATTTTTTGAGGGTGGTCACGAATTATCGTTCTTTTCCTTCTAGAATGCATTTTAAGGAGATATGGCCAAAAGAAGTTTTTCATATAAAAATTTCATTTTTTTAGGATTTGAGTGGACTTTTCAATTTTTTGAGGGTGGTCACGAATTGTCGTCCTTTTCGTTCTAGTACGCTTAGTTTAGGAGATAACGCCAAAAGAAGTTTTTCATATAAAAATATCATTTTTTTAAGGATCTGGGTGGATTTTTCAATTTTTTAAGGATTTTGGTGGATTTTTCAATTTTTTGAGGGTGGTCACGAATTATCGTCCTTTTCGCTCTAAGACGCATATTTAAGGAGATATGGCCAAAAGAAGTTTTTCATAAAAAAAATTCAATATTTTTAGGATTTGGGTGAATTTTTCAATTTTTTGAGGGTGGTCAGGAATTATCGTTCTTTTCGCTCTAGGACGCATATTTAAGGAGATATGGCCAAAAGAAGAGTTTCATAAAAAAATTTCAATTTTTTAGGATTTGGATGGATTTTTCAATTTTTTGATGGTGGTCACGAATTATCGTCCTTTTCGCTCTAAGAAATATGACCAAAAGAAGCTTTTCATACAAAAATCTCAATTTTTTAGGATTTGGGTGGATTTTTCAATTTTTTGAGGGTGGTCACGAATTATCGTCCTTTTCGCTCTAGGACGCATATTTAAGGAGATATGGCCAAAAGAAGTTTTTCATAAAAATCTCAATTTTTTAGGATTTGGGTGGATTTTTCAAATTTTTGAGGGTGGACGCGTCCTAGAGCGAAAAGGACGATAATTCGTGACTAAATCCTAAAAAATGAAATTTTGTTTGTCCGTATCTCCTAAACAAAAAAATCCAACCAAATCCTTAAAAAATGTAAATTTTTATATGAAAAACTTCTTTTGGCCACATCGACTTAAATGCCCGTCCTAGAGTGAAAAGGACGATAACTCGTGAACACCCTCACAAAATTGACAAACAAAATTTTCACAAAATTTTCTATAGAAATAAAATTTTTAGATAAACTTACTCAAAGAGGTAATGGATAGATACCATTATACTGAAATATAAAAAAGTAAACCATTTATAAAAAAAAAATCACTTCTTAATAATCACCCAAAATTGTCAGCGATGTAATTAAGCAGGGATTTCTGTAATGGTATAATTTATCCATGGCAACAAAATATTATTGTTTTGGCTGATTAAAAGGTTACCATAGTTTTCCCATTTGTTTTGTTAAACAAATCCTTTCCGATCGCGAAAATGTCCAAAAAACTTTCCCCGGAAGATGCATTTTTCGAAAATCTTTTGTTAGGCTTAAACAATACATTAGGTGAGGAAATTATGTTGTCTACAATTTCTTCATTCACTATAATCTACTTTCCAGGCGAAGTCCCACGAATTTGTAATGTATCAATAGAGAAACGTCAACCCTGTGAGAAGTCACAGCTAGTTACATGGGAGCAAAGACATGGAGTTTATTTGCCAGAAGACATGAAAAAATTTTATTTGTCCACAGATGGTTTTGTATTACAATGGAGTTACCAATATGCTCGTAGGTTATAATATATTTCGTTTTATTGATATAAGAAATTTGTTGATTGCAAACTTTTTAGCAAATGATATTAGAAAAGTGGGATACATTAATTTTCGACGTTTGCTTGAAATTTCCTTGTTACGAGAAAATGTGGAAACGGTATTTCAAAGAAACTTCTGCTAAAATACGATTATGTTTTAAACTGAAGTTTATTTTTTCACTTTTCCTTTCGTAGACCCCAACTTCTTCTGGACCATCGAACGACCGATGGGGAAATCCATTTCCTGTTCTAGGACCGAAAACAAAAATCTTTGAAATCAATACTATTAATGATGTAGCTAAGGTCTGTATTGTGTATGATTCCTCTGGATGCAATATATCTCCAAAAATATACCTCTTGGAACTAAGTAATTTGGCTTGGGTATTTCTAGCCGATAGTTTCAGTGAATATTTGCGTATGGCTATAGCACACTTGGGTTTACCTTTTTGGGAGCTATGCTTTGCCTCATGCGGCTTACCCTCATGGACGGAACAATTATTCTTGCTATTGGCCCCACATTTATTAGAGGAGAATGAAACAAGACGTTCCCGTGTAATAAATCCTGGCCCCGAACACCCGTATAATGTAATTGATCCCAATATCTTCCGTGTTAAATTCAAGACTACAGCTGCAAAAGCAGGAACTACAGGAAAACACAAATAAAAACCACATCATTTTTATGTTCGAAATACTGATTGTATTTTTTCATAAAAAAAATTCGATTAAAAAAATTGCCTATCCAAAAATACTTGTTATAAATATAGGACCATATCAATTTTGGTGTCAATAAAAGTCGACATGACTTTCCAAATCGGCAAACATTTTATCCTTAATACGAGGCTTGGGATCCTCTTTGATTTCCGTAGGTACCGCACCAACCTGACCCAACATGAATTCTAACTCATCTTGTGTCAATTTTTCTCCTCTCAATTCAAGAGGGCCAATGAATTGTTTCTTCATTTGACCTTCATGATAAACAAAAATTGTTGGCAAGTTCTTTTCTGGGAAATTTGGTATACAGGTGGTAGCTATTGAACGCAGGAATTTAGTTTGTGGGAAACGCATGGCCAATGCCTGCATATGGTGATGGATCAAAGCACATAGGGGCACACCATTAGCATACAAATGCAATACGACCCATATGCCCTCACCAGCCTTGGTCACTTCATCCACATAATCGGTTCCAGCTATTTCCCTGACGGAGCCAAATTTAGCTTTTTCAGCAAAAGCTCTCATCTCCGCTATACGCTGTTGACGATAGCGTTCCAAAACTTCTTCATCTTCGGAATCTTCCAATTCATCTAGTTCGTCCAAATTCATATCCTCCATATTCTTACGACCATCGGCCAAATCAGTACGTTTTTGTATAGTCTCATCAATCATGGCCTGAATTTGATCTTCTGTGATTTCGGCTTCCTTAGGTTTTTGTGGTATAATGCCTTTGGCGCGTAAGACATCATTCCATTCGGTGTCTTCATTATAATCAGGCTCCTAAAAATTTAATATATGTATTTTAATGGATACATGCTATGAATATTAACAGATGTTGCACATTGTTTTGTTTATTTATAGCCCCTCAATGGGGTGTATATACCCATATATGGAAAACAAAAAGCACACAACACCACCAATCTCTATGGGCCATATGTCAAAACAATGAGCCTTATTTCAACAAAACTAACCATTTTTTATTTCTTTTATTTTATCCTTACAATGTTTTCAACAACTTAATTTATAAAATTAAAATAATGAAATTAAACAACTCCGTTGGGTCGCTGGGTGACTAACCAATGTTCTTTCGAATGAGAGCATCCACATCCCACAGCTGATATAACGAATAAACGCAAATGCACAATGATAGCATGTAGCGGTGGGCGTTTTATTACTGTTTACATGGTGCATAAACACAACCAAGACGATTGTTTTTAGACGAAATCATGCTTATTGGTATTTCTTATACCTCTGTAAAATATATATTTATATGTGCAAAAATTGTTTAATTTCTCTTTTGGACGAAAATAACGGTAATTAAATTTTTTACTTTTTAACGATGTTTATCACCCTCTATGCTATGATTATCATTAGCGATTTTGTCGCTAGACACCAATTCCATGTACCGTTATATGAAATTTGTAATGAAAGTTAGAAATTCAATAGAAAATTGGTATATGTGCATTGTACATAATTTACATTTTTTTCGCTGAAGAGTAAGTGCACAGGCTCATTATAGTTTCGTTGTGAATAATAAATATAGATTGTGGGAGAGTTACATTTATGTTCTTTTTATTCAGAAGAAATTTAGTGCAAATATTTAGTGAAAAATGCCTCGAGGAAGTGAACTTTCAGAGGAAGAACGCGGAAAAATTATCGGAATGAACCTAGGTGGCAAAAAAATGGAAAAATTGCATCGGCGCCAAATCGACACCGCAATACGATTAGCAATTTTTTAAGAAATCCCACAAGCTATGGTTGTGCTAAACGCAGTGGGCGAATTTTAACCGTTGACCAAAGGACAAAGCGACATATTCGCCAACTTGCTGCCAATGAAAATATAAGCTGAAATAAAAGTAGAATTGCATCTGAATGTGACTAGACAACGAATACAGCAAATTTCCAAGCATGATATAGGACTACAATACGAAAATAAAATTCCTAAACCGCGATTACCACAACACCATAAAAATCCTCGTATTTCTTTTGCTGAAAAATAAACATTTTGGGACGAAGAGTTCGAAACGGTTATATTTAGCTACGAAAAGAAATTCAATTTGGATGGTCCTGATGCCCATCACAAATATTGGCGGGGGTGGATCTCTTACGGTATGGGCTGCTTTTGGAGCACGAGGAAAATCAAAAATATGTTTGTCCCCACTAAAATGAACGCAGAGATATATGTCGATTTATATTTATATTTATTTATTTAATCAAACTGAGCCCCCATGGGCCATATGTTGATAGATATATAAAGTAGAGCAATAATGAGATTTAAAATATTAATTACATACATCAAAAATTGCTAAGGCACTAACACGAAAAATTCTAAAACTATAAAAAATGGGAGAACAATTAATTATGGGAGAACAATTTAATAGATTTTGCAAATGAGTTATATGGTGAAGTTTGGACTTTTCAACAAGGTAATGCTCCCATCCATGTTGCACGCCTCACAAAGAACTTTTTTAAGTCTCGTGATATACCTTTACTGGACTGGCCAGCGCTAAGCCCCGATCTAAATCCTGGGGCATATTATCTGCTAAAGTATTTACGAAGTCCAAGCAATATACAACACCCAAAGAACTGAAGTCTACTATTACGGCAGAATGGGA